>NC_084553.2:52893450-53000950 GCF_033978685.3 Nerophis lumbriciformis | reverse complement strand
GCTCTAAAACTTGCTGGTAGACGGCTGCGTTGACCCTGGATCTCAGGAAACAGAGTGGACCGACACCAGCAGATGACATGGCACCCCAAACCATCACTGATGGTGGAAACTTTACACTAGACTTCAGGCAACGTGGATCCTGTGCCTCTCCTGTCTTCCTCCAGACTCTGGGACCTCGATTTCCAAAGGAAATGCAAAATTTGCATGGTTGGGTGATGGTTTGGGGTGCCATGTCATCTGCTGGTGTCGGTCCACTCTGTTTCCTGAGATCCAGGGTCAACGCAGCCATCTACCAGCAAGTTTTAGAGCACTTCATGCTTCCTGCTGCTGACCTGCTCTATGGAGATGGAGATTTCAAGTTCCAACAGGACTGAATGCAATTAATGAAATAAATCAAGTTTTTCAAAATATTCTAATTTACTGGCTTTTACCTGTATGTTGCTCCAAAACCTGTATGTAGCTTTCAGCATTAATGGTGCCTTCACAGATGTGTAAGTTACCCATGTCTTGGGCACTAATACACCCCCATACCATCACATATGCTGGCTTTTGAACTTTGCACATATAACAGTCCGGATGGTTCTTTTCCTCTTTGGTCCGGAGGACACGACGTCCACAGCTTCAAAAAACAATTTGAAATGTGGACTCGTCAGACCACAGACCACTTTTCCACTTTGCATCAGTCCATCTTAGATGAGCTTGGGCCCAGTGAGCGTTTCTGGGTGTTGTTGATGAATGGCTTTGGCTTTGCATAGTAGAGTTTTAACTTGCACTTACAAATGTAGCGACCAACTGTAGTTACTGACAGTGGTTTTCTGAAGTGCTCCTGAGCTCATGTGGTGATATCCTTTACACACCGATGTTGCTTTTTGATGCAGTACCGCCTGAGGGATCGAAGGTCTGTAATATCGCTTACGTGTAGTGATTTCTCCAGATTCTCGGAACCTTTTGATGATATTACGGACCACAGATGGTGAAATCCCTAAATTCCTTGCAATAACTTGTTGAGAAATGTTGTTCTTAAACTGTTAGACAATTTGCTCACGCATTTGTTCACAAAGTTTTGCCCCTTGCCCCATCCTTGTTTGTGAATGACTGAGCTCTTCATGGAAGCTGCTGTTATACCCAATCATGGCACCCACCTGTTCCCAATTAGCCTGTTCACCTGTGGGATGTTCCAAATAAGCGTTTGATGAGCATTCCTCAACTTTCTCAGTCATTTTTGCCACTTGTGCCAACTTTTCTGAAACCTGTTGCAGGCATCAAATTCCAAATGAGCTACAATTTGCAAAAAATTACGTTTTCCAGTTCAAACGTTAAGTATCTTGTCTTTGCAGTCTATTCAATTGAATCTAGGTTGAAAAGGATTTTCAAATCATTTTATTCTGTTTTTATTTACGATTTACACAACATGCAAACTTAACTGGTTTTGAGTTTTGTACATTTTGATCTGTTACTCAAGTGTACACATAGGTTAACAGACATTTAAACCACCAAAAGGTCTTAACCTCCATGAATAATTATGAAGACGTAATGTGATTTCACTTTTTAACCTCTTATTGACTTACTGTCCAAGTGTAAAAAGAAGCAGAGCATGAAACCCTTCAATAACGAGTGGTGGCATATATTGTTGGCATCTCTGTGCGCTAGCTACCCTATCTTAGCTAATTAGCCAGCTAGTTAGTGATCACGGACTTTGCAGATGTTATTTGGCAAAGAAATATTTTAGTACATGAAATAATAGAGTAATGATAATAATAGTACTACTACAATCATGAAAATGATTTTAAAAATAATAATAGTTATTAGCAATAATAATAATATTTATACTTAAACACATAAAAAAGGTATAGCGGCCTGATTATATTTTATACAACATAATTAATATAGATAGTATTACATTATTATAAAAAAAAAAAAAGTTGACACATTTTTAATCAGGCTTTTTACTGATAATTTTAAACTCTTCTTAGGTTCTTAATGTTTTGTTCCGGTATTTTTTATTTTATTATTATTATCATTATTAGTTGTATTGGTAGTATTCTCATTGTTATTTTTTTATTCATGTATTTAATTTATATTTTACATATTTTTTTAAATTGTTGGGGTTTTTTTTTAGAAAAAAACAATTATTTTCCAGTGTCGACACTTCAAAGGTGTTATTTTCCTCAATCCTTAGTGCCATGCCATGTTTTCTTCTTAATCTTTTTGTTTACAGATTTTTTTTAAATTTTTTTTAAATTTTTTTTACTGGTGTAAAGCCTTTTGTGTTGCACATTGCCTGTGCATATGAATAGCTGTATATTTTAATTAAAGTTTGCCATACACATACAGTTTGATTTATTTCTAACATTATAATTAACAAATACATTAAAATAAATAAAAATAACAATTCATCTACATTTTTAGAATGTGTGCAGCTACAATATTCTACAATATTTTGTGGAGTACTTCTTGGGAAATAGTTTGTTTCGCCATTCAACCAGAAGAACATTTATGAGGTCAGAGGTCACTGATTGTTGAACCTGAGAGAGGGCTTGCTGGCTCGTTATCTCGCTACGAAGTCATCCCAAAGGTGTTAGAATCAAGGCTCATACGTCCCCACAAAGCTGGAAGCAACTAATGTGTTGAAGTTTTACAATTGAGGTGTCTTGCTCAAATATGTTGGAAAAATTGATCAAGTCATTGATGATGCATCTTTTCTCTTCCAGACCATGCTGTTCTTGGCTAAAGTAGAGGAGGAGGGACAAGCCGGGGAGGGCAGGCGAGACATGGCCGAGACTCTTCTGGCTGCTTTGATTGACAGACACCAGCAAAGACAGACATGGAGAGACAGGTAGCACACATTTAACAACACACCTGGCCAATACAAACTTAAAACTCAGCCTTTAATTCAGAATACAAGTTAATCATAGAATGCTTCTGATGGAAACTCTTGGTTTGTGTCTGATAAGTATATGGACCAAAATACTTTAAGTAACAAAGTTCAAAGGTCATATTGGTATTTTCTACCTACAATATATATTATTATTACTCTATGCTTTTAGTTGCAATATTCATATACAGTGGTTTCATACAACATTGAAAATGGACATTACACTACTGCTACTATTAATAAGAATACAATTAAAATATATAATAATGCTAATAATAATACTATAAATATTTAATACATTTAGGTTGTTATAAATCACACAGATAATTATATGTATTAAATATAACTATAAAGGAGTTTGAAATATAGATATGAATATACATACTATATAAAAATATATATAAACAAAAAACTAAATATTCATATAATCATTATTATAATAGTATAAAAATATATACTACAATAATTATAATATGATAATGTAACATTTAAAACAAATAAAATATTGATTTTATAAAATAAGTTTGAAATGAAAAAGATGATTTTTAATACAAAAAAATGAATAAAAATCATTTAAAATAAAAGCCGAAACCAAGGTTCAAGGTTCAACTTTATTGTCCCCGCGGGGAAATTTGTCTTGGGCACAGTGCATCATTGCTTTCTTAACATACACAAAAACAACAGAACAAAAACACAAGCACAGACACAACCACAACCAGACAACTAACATTTAAACATCAGAACATGGAGCTTGATAGACATAGGTGGCACTTTGATGAAGGCATAAAATCTACAGTATGGAGATAAAGATAAAGTACCAGTGTGCATTGCATTAGAGCTCATGGATAAAGTGCTGTGTGCTAAAGTGCTTAGTTCTAAAGTGCTAAAGTGCTATGTGCTAAAAAAGTGCTAACCTATGTATTAACATCCTTTTGCACATTGTTGGTCAGCTTAATGGAGGCTGGGACAAATGATAATTTAAGGCGGTTAGATTTGCATAGTGGGACCCGGAGTCTTACTCCCTGATGGCAGGGTTCCATATTCATGGAAGAGTGGGTGTTGTGAGTTGGAAATAATTTTCTTAGCTTTTATCCTAACTGCCTGCTCATAGATGCTCTGTATAGGCTCATATTCTTTCCTCCCTACGATTTTCATTGCCGTTTTATGCATGCCGGCCAGTTTGCTTTTTAGCTTAACGGTTAGGTTGCCAAACCATGAGGTGATCCCGTATCTAATGATGCTCTCTACAATGGCACGGTAGAAAATCATCATGATGTGGCTGCTTACGCCGTACAATCTTAATCTTCGCAAAAAATATAGCCTCTGTTGCAGTCTACTGCACAGTTTGTCAATATGTGTCTTCCAGCAGAGAAGATTATCAATATGAACCCCTAAATATTTATATGAGGATACCTGGGTGATTTCCTGATTTTTGATGACCACTGGCTCATGGTCAGTCACTTTCCTCGGATCCAAAACCATTTCCTGTGTCTTGGTCACATTTAGAATAAGATGGTTGGTATCACACCACCTAATAAATAGGTCTATCTCGTCTTGGTACACAGAGGGGTCCGTATCCTTGTGTAGAAGGCTTAGGAGCACGGTATCGTCCGCAAATTTCACCATATAATTGTTAGGGTGCACAGTCCTACAATCATTGGTGAACAATGTAAACAGTGTTGGTGATACAACGCAACCCTGTGGGACGCCTGTGTTGCAGTGTTTTCAGAGTTTTATAGATAAGAGTTTGGTAACACTTTAATATGGGGAAGTAACATATTATTGATTAGTAACCCTAACCCCAAGTTAGTGAGTTCCCCTAGTGCAGGGGTCGGCAACCTTTACCAGTCAAAGAGCCATTTTGACCAGTTTCGCAAATTATAGAAAACAATGGGAGCCGCAAAATTTTAAATGAAATAACACTGCATACAAAGTTTTCTTTTTGCTTTGTGCTATGTATAAACCAGGGGTCTCAGACACGCTGCCCACACCTTTATATGGAATTTGAAAGCTGGTGCGGCGCGCGGTTTTTAAATGAATGGCGCTTGTCAGCGTCATGCGTGCCGTGATGGTACAGCATATAGCACCCACTACAACCAGCGTGCCTGATCAGCCATACGTTGTATGGTGTTTCCGCTTGCTCACGTAGGTGACAGCAAGGCATACTTGGCCAACAACCACAAAGGTTACACTGACGATGGCGGTATAAAAAAAACTATAACACTCTTACTAATAATGTGCCACACTACGAACCCACACCAAACAAGAATGACAAACACATTTCGGGAGAACATCTGCACAGTAACACAACATAAACACAACAGGACAAATACCCAGAATCCCATTAAGCCCTAACTCTTCCGGGATACAGTATACATCCCCGCTCCCAAACCCCGCCCACCTCAACCGACGCACAGAGGGGGGGTTGATGTGTGAGGGAGCAGGGTTGGGGTGGGGGCAGGGTTTGGTGGTAGCAGGGGTGTATAATGTAGCCCGGAGAGTCAGGGCTGCATGGGATTCTGGGTGTTTGTTCTGTTGTGTTTATGTTGTGTTAAGGTGCAGATGTTCTCCCGAAATGTGTTTGTCATTCTTGTTTGGTTTTGGTTCAAAGTGTAGCGCATTATTAGTAAGAGTGTTAAAGTTGTTTTATATGGTCACCGTCAGTGTAACCTGTGTGGCTGTTGATAAAGTATGCCTTGCTGTCACGTACGTGTGCAAGCAGAAGATGTGTATTGTATAATAAGTGTTGGGCTGGCACGCTGTCAATACAGATTGTAGAGAGCGTCAAATGTTGTACCATCATGGCACGCCCTTATTATAGCTGTAAGGGTGGAAATCGGTGAATATTAGTCCCGGGAGTTTTCTGCGTGAGGCACAGATATCCGGAAGTCTCACGGGAAAATTGGGGGGTTCAGCAAGTAAGCTGCTGAGCCGCATCAGAGTGATCAAAGAGCCGCATGCGGTTCCGGAGCCGCGGGTTACCGACCCCTGCCCTAGTATCCAAATAACTCTAAATTAAGTCTTTGTTACTTTAATAAGCAACTAATTAATGGTGAATATGTTCCCCATACTAAAGTGTTACCAAGAGTTTTTATCAATATGGTATCTTGTGGTGCTTAAGTAAATTTTGATTGGGTCACGGATCGTCAGGCTGCTGTATGCCACTTTTTCTTTATCATCGACGGGGCACATACTTTCTTGGAAAAAGCTTTTTATACAAAGTTCTGGTGTTCTTTATCAATCATTTATATGCATTATTAATAATGTTGGGGAAATGTATGATCGTATCCTGGAATGAGTTTGAATTTCGTTCATGGTGGAACAGAACATGTTCACCACAACATGTGTATTCTGCACACTGGCTGCCATGAATGGGCTTGTATACTTATTGTCTGGTTCAGGGAAAACAATGATACGTTTTAATTATGCAGGATTAAACAAATCCTGAACAAAAAAAAACATGCTGATAATTGATGTTGAAGATGTCATTTTTAAATGTCCAAATGTTGCAAGAAAAAAAAAAAAAAAAAAGAACAATGTTTGCTGGGAATAATGTTTGTTGGAAAGTCTGTTTCCACTGTTTTGAGGAGTGTTCCGCACACAAGTTGTGATGTTTTTGGTTTTGGGGCCTGGCACCTCTCACAGCTATCACAGCGACACGTGTGTCCTGGATAACGCCATTCACTTCCTTCCCTTCAGATAACAGCATAGAAGAAAGAGCACTGGACATTAGCTCAGATAACGAAGGACCTCCTCACTTGCTGGCTTACGAACACACACACACACACACACACACACACAAACACACACACACGGACACTCACTGATTGTTGTTTTAGCTGTTAGTTCTCACCACTCAGAGTCTTGTATAAACTAACGATGTTCACATATGATTCCCTGCTTATTGTCTCTCTCAGACTTGACCCCCGGTGTCAAACACATATACACACGCACACATCTCCCAACACACACATCAGGACAGACAAAATCCAGATCTCCAATTGCGGCAAAAGAACTTCAACTAGAACCTAAGAAAAAAAATAATAAAATAAAGCCGCCGTCTTAGCTTCTGAAAAATGACACACAAGGCCGGTCTTCCCATGGCGTCACCTCGAGTTGACCCGCAGCGGTGCCCCATCCAGATGAGCCTTGTAAACAAGCTGTTTCCAAACACCTCGCCTCACCGCGTCGACGCCCCTCCCCGCCCCCCAACTGGCTTGATGGCGCATTCCAAGATGCGAGTGCTGAAAGCTAGAAGCCATCCCCACGCACACAAAACATCAGTGACACCGCTCGCCCCCGCCACCCACAATGAACGTGACCACCTTACTATACAACCCAGTCATTTAATGATGCATTCAAGGCCTTTAAGAAAATGCAAGAATTATCCCACTCTTAAGTAAAATTCAAAAACATTTGTTTTGTCAGTGGAACTGAATTGCTAGACGATAAGCATTATTGATGAATGTGATGTTGGCATTTTTTAAGTTAAAGCAGACTTTGGGCTTAATATCCTAAAATCGAACAGTGTGCGCAAACTATAACATTGTGTGTGCCATTAGTGGGGGTAATGTGCGTGATCTACTAAGACTGTGTACAATTAATTGCAAAATTGGTGCAGACTTGCATTTAAATTATGTTAAAGTTAAGTTCAAGTTAAAGTACCAATGATTGTCACACACACACTAGGTGTGGTGAAATGTGTCCTCTGCATTTGACCCATCCCCTTGTTCACCCCTTGGGAGGTGAGGGGAGCAGTGGGCAGCAGCGTTGGCCCCGCCCGGGAATCATTTTTGGTGATTTAACCCCCAATTCCAACCCTTGATGCTGAGTGCCAAGCAGGGAAGTAATGGGTCCCATTTTTATAGTCTTTGGTATGACTCGGCCGGGGTTTGAACTCACAACCTACCGATCTCAGGGCGGACACTCTAACCACTAAGCCACTGAGTGTGCATCATGTGCCCATGGAAATACTAATTTCCCTCCAAATTCATATTATTAAGCTCTCCAACCTGTGCTCTTTTGCAATGTTGAACAAGCGGCATACCTGTAGAATCTGTAACACCTTTTTCTGCACTTTAAATTGGCAAAATACAGACAACAAAAAAAGCATTTTTAGCATGCAGACCCCACACTGTGCAGGGAGGCGGTGGACCATCACAACACCGCAGCCCATTCATGCGTCTGGCATGATCTAAATACAGGCAAATGCATATTGGAAGACATATTTTCATATAGGAGATATTTATTCAAATATTTACTAACTAAAAGAAAGGCCATTACAAAAAAAATAAATAAATGAATAAACACCAGCAGACACCAGTACAGTAGGAGAGGGATTCATATGACCCCATTCGTCACAGTTTAACTGACACATGAACCGTGACAAAATTGAAGAGTGGAGGCGGAGGTTGTACAATTCACTAAGATTGTAGTAGTGTTGAATACCTTAAAATGTGTTTTGTGGCAATTCCAACTTTGACCACAGCGTCGGTTGCTATGTAGAGTGGCACTTTCCATCATTTTCATTTTCACTCACACAAGATGCACCCAGGAATGGGGCCATATGAATCCCTTTCCTACTGTATCAGTTGAACTCATTTTAGTCAGCCCCTCAAGTCATCCAGCAGCTTGTAACATTATCGGTCCCTATAAAAGTACCGATTTCAATACCAATCTGTCGCAGGATAGAAAAGTGTGGATAAATAGCAGTACCTCGGTTACTAGTAATCCGTTTCAAAAGGTCCGACAAAGACCAAGTCCAAGTTTTCAGACATCTAAAATTATAAAAAACATTTTATAGATAATTAGTTTGACATGTAGAATACAATGCAAATATATATTTAAATGACGAATCGAGTGAATGAACGATCATTTAACATAATTTTGTATCTTTTATTGAAGACTCTTGTTTGTGATGCTATACATTTTTTTCTTGATTGCAAGATTTTGTTGTTTTTCAGCTTCATCGAAGTGCTGGCACTTGCAACTTTCTTTGGCCCCCTCGTGGCTAATTTTGCATCCGTACTTAATTTTTAAAAAGCGCACATAAACATGGAAAAACAGACCAGTTTGTTACCCACAATTTTTGTTCGAAAATCAAATCATGCGAAAAGTGAGGCATATGGCAATTAAGTTAACAATTACCGTATTTTTCGGAGTATAAGTCGCACCGGCCGAAAATGCATAATAAAGAAGGAAAAAAACATAAGTCGCACTGGAGTATATAATTTATTTGATAAAACCCAACACCAAGAATAGACATTTGAAAGGCAATTTAAAATAAAGAATAGTGAACAACAGGCTGAATAAGTGTACGTTATATGAGGCATAAATAACCAACTGAGGACGTGCCTGGTATGTTAACGTAACATATTATGGTAAGAGTCATTCAAATAACTATAACATATAGAACATGCTATACGTTTACCAAACAATCTGTCACTCCTAATCGCTAAATCCCATGAAATCTTATACGTCTAGTTTCTTCCGTGAATGAGCTAAATAATATTATTTGATATTTTACGGTAATGTGTTAATAATTTCACACTTAAGTCGCTCCTGAGTATAAGTCGCACCCCCGGCCAAACTATGAAAAAAACTGCGACTTATAGTTCGAAAAATACGGTAGTTTTTTGTGCAGTGTTTAGCACATACGAACTCTGACTGAAGCGGCACGTTTCCTAGTTGTAGGTCTAAAAATCCACATCTCTTCGTTGCCCTGATGCCAACATGCAGTATCTTCACCGTCGCCATCATCTTAGCCCCGGCGCAGGAAATGCTTCGTCCTTGTCAGCAGGACAGACATATACGTTGACTCTATCATCAGCGAAAGACTGATTAGATTAGATTTTCAAGGAGGCCTAGCAGCACCCCACACAATGCGTTTGAACTCTAGCTGCTCTCCGTCTTTACACGTTAAATATCCGCCTCAACCCCCCCCCCTAAACATCCCTCCCTGCACCACCATTTGCCAAAAGCCAGGGGTCATCCTTTCAAGTGGCTGTCAACAGATAGCATTTACACCAAGATAAACACATGGCTGGATGCAATGTTAAGTGAGACGTACTGGTACTGATTGCTGGGTGGGTGGGTCATTTTATTTACATTGATTAGAACCTTTGGAAGGAATTTAATGATTCACTTTTATTCTATCATAAGATGCTGATTAGTTTCCCTTCACACAATAGGCAACAGGTAGGCTTTTATCATTATATCCTAATATGGCCTCTTGTTTCCATGGTTTCCACTCAGCGTGATTGATGACTGTAGCTAGAGGCGCATAAACATGAACCAAGCAGCGCTGATTGATTTCTAGCTGGTCACGCCGGTTAAAGCAGCACTGAAACACTGGGCTCCTCGCTTGCTAGCTACTTGTTTACCTTTTTTGCATATGTTTACCTACTTTATTATATAGTTTACTTATGTTTACCTATGTGTTTACCTTATTTTACCTATGGTTACCTACTTTATTACATATTTTACCTATCTTTAGCTACGTGTTTACCTTATTTCACCTACGGTTACCTACTGTATTACACATTTTACCTATGTTTACCAAAGTTTTTACGTTCTTTTATCAATGGTTACCTACTTTATACCATATTTTACCTTAGTTTGCCGTATTTTGCCTATGTTTACATTATACCATATTGTACCTATGTTTACCTACTTTATTACATATTTTACCTATGTGTTTACCTTATTTTACCTATGGTTACCTACTTTATTACATATTTTACCTATCTTTAGCTACGTGTTTACCTTATTTCACCTATGGTTACCTACTTTATTACACATTTTACCTATGTTTGCCTAAGTTTTTACCTTCTTTTATCTATGGTTACCTACTTTATACCATATTTTACCTTTGTTTGCGGTATTTTGCCTATGTTTACATTATACCATATTGTACCTGTGTTTACCTACTTTATTACATATTTTACCTATCTTTAGCTACGTGTTTACCTTATTTCACCTATGGTTACCTACTTTATTACACATTTTACCTAAGTGTTTACCTTCTTTTATCTATGGTTACCTACTTTATACCATATTTTACCTTAGTTTGCCGTATTTTGCCTATGTTTACATTATACCATATTGTACCTATGTTTACCTACTTTATTACATATTTTACCTATGTGTTTACCTTATTTTACCTATGGTTACCTACTTTATTACATATTTTACCTATCTTTAGCTACGTGTTTACCTTATTTCACCTATGGTTACCTACTTTATTACACATTTTACCTATGTTTGCCTAAGTTTTTACCTTCTTTTATCTATGGTTACCTACTTTATACCATATTTTACCTTTGTTTGCCGTATTTTGCCTATGTTTACATTATACCATATTGTACCTGTGTTTACCTACTTTATTACATATTTTACCTATCTTTAGCTACGTGTTTACCTTATTTCACCTATGGTTACCTACTTTATTACACATTTTACCTAAGTTTTTACCTTCTTTTATCTATGGTTACCTACTTTATACCATATTTTACCTTAGTTTGCCGTATTTTGCCTATGTTTACATTATACCATATTGTACCTATGTTTACCTACTTTATTACATATTTTACCTATGTGTTTACCTTATTTTACCTATGGTTACCTACTTTATTACATATTTTACCTATCTTTAGCTACGTGTTTACCTTATTTCACCTATGGTTACCTACTTTATTACACATTTTACCTATGTTTGCCTAAGTTTTTACCTTCTTTTATCTATGGTTACCTACTTTATACCATATTTTACCTTTGTTTGCCGTATTTTGCCTATGTTTACATTATACCATATTGTACCTGTGTTTACCTACTTTATTACATATTTTACCTATCTTTAGCTACGTGTTTACCTTATTTCACCTATGGTTACCTACTTTATTACACATTTTACCTAAGTTTTTACCTTCTTTTATCTATGGTTACCTACTTTATACCATATTTTACCTTTGTTTGCCGTATTTTGCCTATGTTTACATGATACCATATTGTACCTATGTTTACCTACTTTATCACATATTGTACCCATGTTTACCTTCTTCTTGGGGCGGTATAGCTCAGTTGGTAGAGTGGCCGTGCCAGCAACTTCAGGGTTTCAGGTTCGATCCCCGCTTCCGCCATCCTAGTCACTGCCGTTGTGTCCTTGGGCAAGACACTTTACCCACCTGCTCCCAGTGCCACCCACACTGGTTTAAATGTAACTTAGATATTGGGTTTCACTATGTAAAGTGCTTTGAGTCACTAGAGAAAAGCGCTATATAAATATAATTCACTTCACTTCCGCCTGTTTACTTACTTTATTACATATTTTATCCATGTTTACCTCCTTCTGCATGTTTATCTATGTGTTTACCTTCTTTTACCTATGTTTACCTTCCTCCGCCTATGTTTACTTACTTTATTACATATTTTACCCATGTTTACCTCCTTCTGCCTATGTTTGCCTCCTTCACACCATCCTTTACCTATGTGTATCTACTTTATCACATATTTTACGTAGGTTTACCCTGCTTATGTGTACCTCCTTTACAACATTGTTTACCTTTGTTTACCTTCTTCTGTTTACCTACTTTACACCATATTTGACCTGTTTTTACCTTTTTTGACAATGTTTACCTACTTTATTCAGATCGGTAAAAAGTAACTAAACCTGTATGTTTAGTTATTTTTTTTTACCTTCTCCCTATGTTTACCTACTTTATACTATATTTTACTTATGTTTACTATCTTCTCCCAATACTAACCTACTTTATACTATTATGTACCTATGCTTATCTCCTTATGCCTATGTTTGCCTTAATTTATGCAATTTTTTACCTACGTTTATCTACTTGTTTACCTTTTTTTGCCTATGTTTATCTAATTTATGCCATCTTTTCTGTGTGTTTACCCTCTTATGTTTATCTTAGTGTGCCTATGTTTACCATATTTTTTACCATTTTTTTATCAATGTGTATCTACTTTTTACCATCTTCTGCTTATGTTTACTGGTTTTCTAACACATTTTAGCTGTTTATCTACTTTTTACCTTGTTCTGTTTGTTTACTTACTTAATGTTTGTTTTTTTACCTATGTTTACCTACTTTTTAATCTTATTCCTATATTTACCTATATTATACCATAGTTACCTACTTGTTTACCTTCTTCTGCCTATGTTGGCCTACTCTATACCACCTTTTTCCAATGTTTAACTACTTACTCACACTATAATAGCAGAGCAGGTTAAAGTTAAAGTACCCATGATTTGGGATGATGTTTGATAAGAAATGATCGAGTTCGAGCCCATTATCAAATCCTCTTATCGAACCGATTCCTTATCGATTCTCTTATCGATTCCAGATAGGTTGTTGTATATGGAAAAAAACACAATATTTGGTTTAACAAAAGCTCACTTTGATTTTATAAGAAAAAAATAAAATAAATAAATAAATAAATATTGACTGTTACCCCCCTAAAAAAAAATATATATATATATTTTGACTGTTGTTACCCAAAGTATATTAAGTGGGATTTTTCAGAAAAAAAAATATATACAGTAACACAAAAACAACCTGTCTCTGTGATCACTATAGGTGTATAAATAATAATATAGTGTTAAATAAAATCAGTCCCTTGGGCACAAAACTGAAAATAATACAGCTCTCCAAAAAGTGCACTTCTGCTGCTATTGGAACATACTAACTACACACACTATGACACTAAGAACACCACAGTCATCAATCAACAATTCTTCTTCCCTTACATGAGAGCGAAGCCTGGCAATAATTGCATATTGCCTGGTCTGCCCTCACTATACGTGTTGAGGTTATACAGCTTGGCAGACAGCTAGCAAACAATCCAAAACAGATTAATCCATTTAGGCTCTTTATTGTTGTTGATCTTGCTTTGTCTTTTCCTATCTTTACTTTTGTCTTGCACTTGACTGTTTTTTTTTTGTTTTTTTTTAAACTGAAATACACACAATGACAAATGTATAAGCTATGTGATTCAATTAACATACTGAAATGTAATACACAATATGTAAATATTAGCTTCACACAAATATACAGTACTATCATCAAACAAATACTTCTGAGTGTTGAAACTATTTCGATGGTGGGAATACACGACTGGCAGCCATTTTAAGTCCTCAAAACATCCATTGAAACAGTGCACAAAAATCGTTTTTCAATAGACATCTTACTATCAGATTGAAACACTTTCCACCTTAATATTGAGTTATATAAACAAGTTAAACAGTTTGCTTACAGACTTATCTTTTCCAAGGCTTGTAGGAGCTAACACAATTTGTCTACTTCTCAATTGTCTCAACCCGGAAGTGCCCAAACTAATGACGCGTAGTATTTTCATATCGCCACAAGGTGTCAGTAAGAGTCTACAATCAAATAGGCATAACATTGCGTCTCACAGAGCATTTCCTGTGGGAAGGGATTCGTTCTCAGGGATTCGAATAAAGAACCAACTCTTTTTCTTTACTATAGTGGTCTCGATAACGGGTACCGGTTCTCAAAAAGGGATTCGAGTCCGAGGACTCGGTTCTTTTCTTATCGAACAACCGGGAAAACCGGTTTCGAGCATCATCCCTACCCATGATTGTCACACACACACACACACTCGGTGTGGCAAAATTATTCTCTGCATTTGACCCATCACCCTAGGTGAGTGTATCACACAGGAAGTGCAGATTGTTCAGCAGGACGTTACCTCTAGAGAATAGGGACATACGGATCAGAAACGGCATATCCAAATGTCATTGGAAAAAATTGCATTGAAGATGCCAGCTACTTTTTGAGCTTCTGAAAATGCAGAGAAAAGATAAATACGATTTCATATTTTTATTTTTTTTTACAGAAGTAATCAGCCATAAAGCATGTTGCCATACATACAACCTTTTTGTTTAATGTGTAAAGCATACTTGCCAACCCTCCCGGATTTTCCGGGAGACTCCCGAAATTCAGCATCTCTCCCGAAAACCTCCCGGGACAAATTTTCTCCCGAAAATCTCCCGAAATTCAGGCCGAGCTGGAGGCCACGCCCCCTCCAGCTCCATGCGGACCTGAGTGACGTGTTGACAGCCTGTTCACACGTCCGCTTTCCCACAATTTAAACAGCTAATGATCGAGGGCGAGTTCTTGGTTTCTTATGTGGGTTTATTGTTAGGCAGTTTCATTAACGTCCTCCCAGCGCGGTAACAACACACAACAACAGCAGTCAAATTTTCGTCTACCGTAAAGCAGTTTGTCTGCCGTAAACAGCAATGTTGTGACACTTTTAAACAGGACAATACTGCCATCTACTGTACATGCATATGTGACCCACCCATAATGTGTCACGTTTTTGTGTTGATTTATTTATTTATTTTGTGGTTTGAATTCGTTTTTGGAGCTGTCATTACACATTTATCAGTATTCACATTGGTCAGTAGGGGGCAGTAGAGCGTTTCTTCCCAATTGAATGCTATCACCTGCAGACCGGAAGTGTCTTGTCATTCTGATGAGAGCGACCAGTCTGTGAACAATTGAAACGTCCTGTGTGCTTTTTCCTCCTGTATAACAGGTTAGTTTTGGTGAATCAACTCACTGAATAATATCCATGTGATCTTTATAAGTTTAAGTACACATTCTGATGGTGGAGCCTAACTCTAAAGTGTTTGTGAGTTGTAGTTTGTATTTGTGAATGCATCCAGTGCACAGCTGCAGTAATCAATACAAAATGGCGACGTGAGTACGCAATGTTTATATAAGAACTTCTGATCCTAATTCAGACTCCCAAATTAGAGCTCCCGTTTTCTTATTGATTTTATAATGTATATTTGTATAATGTGTGTGTTCTGAAATAGTGACAGAGAATAGAACAAGGATGGATAATTCAACCCTTAACTCAACAATGAGTAGATGAGTGTTATGTGTGTGTATGTGTAAATAAATGAACACTGAAATTCAAGTATTTATTTTATTTATTTATATATATATATATGTAATAAAAAAGAAATATATATAGCTAGAATTCACTGAAAGTCAAGTATTTCTTATATATATATATATCTTAACCACGTCCCCGACCACGCCCCCCACCTCCCGAAATCGGAGGTCTCAAGGTTGGCAAGTATGGTGTAAAGGTTGGGAAACTCTGTCCTCGTCCATTAGGGTTGAAATGTTGGACTTCCCAGTTTTGTAGAACACCTCAGAACGCCGCCCCCTCCCTTAACCGCATGTCCCCTCTTTTAACTCGTGATGTCTTTACATGGTGTGATGCTGTCTCCTCTGCTTTGGCTGAACCTCCTGTATGATTTGACCTTAAAAACCAGCCCCTAAGCGAAAAACAAAAGCCCAGAGGTTAGGGACCAACAGACAAAAGCAAACAAAACGCTTTGTCACAGCGGGCGGACAAACACCGAAGGGAACAGCTGTGAGTTTTGTAGTGACCATGCAAACTGCTGTAGGCTTTGTAAGGTCATTATATGATAATGAAAATCATTACGGAATTACACGGGGGTTTAGGACACGGGAGCAGCGGGGAGAGAAAAAGGGAGGATCGGGGAGGGCCACATTGGGTTTGATAAATGGACTGTGAAGGTGCCCATCTGGCCACTCTGTAGCTTTTTTTCTTCCTGCTCTTTTATCCACTCGCTCGTCCTTTACTGGCCCTTATTTCATTGCCCTCCTCTGTTCTCCAGAGGGCCACTCTTTAAGAGAGAGCAGGCCTCCAGTGAAAGATTAACAGAGTGCAAACCTCAACTCAACCTCTGCAGCCGGAGGAGCCGGTGGGTGTGTGTTGCAGAGAGGGGGCGGCGGGCGACAGGCGGAGGTGTTTATGAGCCAAGCGGCGTTTGTGCCTGACTTGGCAAACCCGGTCCTCCCATCCCTCAGCTCTGAGAAAAGACAGCAAACGACCTCTGACACTGGAAACAGTTGGACCCGGATGTGCGAATGAAAAGCGTTCACAGCGGTTTTTCGGCTCAGCGCTCAGTAATGACGCCCGTGGTTGGCTGCGTTTGACTTCCTCCTTACTTCAAACAATGGAGTCCATCGTTTTTTGGCGTCGGCGCTTATAAACGCGCAAAAACAAACACAAAAAGTTTGATGGAATTCTGGCAGCTGGTAGCCTCGAGGGAGCCTCGAGCGCCCCTGGTGCTTCCGTGTGATTTTGATGTTTGTATTTCATGTTGCGTTTGAGGAAAGTGGGCCAGTCTGACCTCAAAGCAGTCCAGGCAAACAGTCAATTGTAAACAAATAAATAAATATTTGCTGCGTGTGTGAAGGGACAATTTGTGTTTGGTGGCCTTGATATACAGTCATGTGTGAAAAGTGGGACACCCCAAAGTTTGACGCCCATAAGTCCAAGTGACTTGAAATTTCTCATACAGCTCATTTGTTTGTGTAAACTAACTCTTCTGCTACTGAACCGCTGCACACACAACTTTAGGAGTGTGATTCTTTAGCCACCTAATGATTCGATCCAAATCCTGGGGTGACGATTTGGTGTGTGTATAAGGTAAGACATTATCTGCATTTTGTTTAGCAATATTATGCAAAAACAACTTGTCTTACATTCTAGTACAGGGGTGCTCATTACGTCGATCGCGAGCTACCGGTCGATCATGGAGGGTGTGTCAGTCGATCACCAGCCAGGCATTAAAAAAATAGTCCTAAAAATGAGCGATCATAAATCTTCACTATGACGTCACTTTCGTCACTTGATTGACATTCACGGCACCCGAGGGTCTTCTGAGATGAGCTTGTGCACAAGCTAGCAAGCTACGGAGTTTGCCGACAATGTATTTCTTGTAAAGTGTATACAAAAGAGTACGGAAGCTGGATAAATAAGATGCCAAAAACCAACCACTGTCATGTGGTATTGGACAGAAAGGAGGACTTTGTTTCTCCTCCATTCAAAAATGTGGACGTTATCCGCACCACTGTCTGATTCCAATCAATGCAAGTCATCAGAATCAGGTAATACACCAACTTATATTCTTGTCTTCATGAAAGAAAGGAATCTATATGTGTTAAACATGCTTGTATTATCTTTAAACACTTTTAACTTATTAACAATATTAATTATATGTGTTAAACATGCTTGTATTATCTTTAAACACCTTGAACTTATTAACAATATTAACTATGTGTTAAACATGCTTGTATTATCATTAAACACCTTTGACTTGTTAACAATATTAACTATATGTGTTAAACATGCTTTTATTATCTTTAACCACCTTTAAGTTATCAATATTAACTATATGTGTTAAACATTCTTGTATTATCATTAAACCCCTTTAATTTATTAACAATATTAACTATATGTGTTAAACATTCTTGTATTATCATTAAACCCCTTTAATTTATTAACAATATTAACTATATGTGTTAAACATTCTTGTATTATCATTAAACACCTTTAACATATTAACAATATTAACTATATGTGTTAAACATGCTTGTATTATTATTAAACACCTTTAACTTGTTAACAAAAACATATATTTCATAAATAAGTAAATATAAATTATATATATGAATGAGGTAGATCCCCACGACTTGATCAATTGAAAAGTAGCTCGCCTGCAGAAAAAGTGTGAGCACCCCTGGTTTAGTACATGCTGATCTGTATTTGGGATCTGCATAAATCCGGAAAAATTGCGCGCGCCGACGCCGTAGTCGATAAGCTTCTTCTTTTTCTCTATCTTCTTGTTATGGGACATTCATCCTCCTTTGTTGCCATTTCTAATATAAAGTAGTGTAAAGTTCTTACTTATATCTGTCGGTAAACTCGCCATGAAAGCGCTAAAACATACCGGTGTAGCGAGTTTACATTATTCACCCAAGGAACTTTAGTTATTAGAGTTTCGGTCGGACTGTTTTTCACAGGACACATTTCCGGTGTTGTTGTTTCCGGATGAGGAGATGCTGCTCCGTTATTGATTTAAGTAAAGTCGGAATGACATTAAAACAGTTAGCGCTATCTTTTGACACTTCTTCCACACCCGTCCTTGCATGCTACACCGCTACAACAAAGATGACGGGGAGAAGACGCTGCCC
Source organism: Nerophis lumbriciformis (assembly GCF_033978685.3). Lineage (NCBI taxonomy): Eukaryota > Metazoa > Chordata > Actinopteri > Syngnathiformes > Syngnathidae > Nerophis > Nerophis lumbriciformis. The sequence continues at coordinate 52,982,017 of NC_084553.2, read as the reverse complement.
AAGGTGAGCCACGTAAATAAGACCGCCCACAAAACGACGCATCTGGAAGCGACTGTCAGAAAGCGGCTTGAAGATGATCTGTAAAACATCATCTATGCAACATTTTGATCAAAGAACCACCATTACACTCCCACAAGGGAGTGGTTTCCATTCAGAAAAAAATATAAATAATATGACTCCTTTAATGCAACCTGTAATCCGGTGTGCCTTTATATATGAAAAAAGATCAAAAATATTCATCGGCAGTGTGCCTTATAGTCCGGTGCACCCTATGGTCCGGAAATTACGGTATGCTAGCATGTAGTGATGGGTAATTGACGCCTCAGTGAGTGTCTGACACACTCACTTTCTGTGTTGACACCTTGTGAAAGAGGCTTACGTTGTATTTTGTTCATAGAATGGCACAATTTGAGTGATTTTGAAAGTGTGATTTTGATTTGAGAGACCAAAACTTGGATTGATTAGTTTCGAACTATTGGAGTGCCTCAACTTTTCGAATTGCAGTTCTTCTTTCTTTCGTCTTCTAAACAAATAGGTAACTAATTATGGCCAATTGTACTGCTGTCGTCTGGTATAAAGGTCCATGTTAGGGTGTCTATTTAATTCCGTTCCCGGGGTCTCTATTGTGAGACAAAGAAACCATCAGATGACGTGGTGAAAGGACGCAAAATAATGTCCACGTCTTCACAGCTGCTCTCATCACTCAGCTGTCCGGCTTGACCCGTGACCCCGCGAGCTGTCTTCCAGTGTCCGTCAAGCTTTATGTTTCCTTCCATTGTTACCCCTCTCTTGTCCTCACCTGGGCTCTACAAAAGACCCGGCCTGTCATCAAAAGCCAGGGTCACCGGGGGCCAGCAAGGGGCCGGAGTGGCGACGTTGGAGCCATGTGCCCGGTCAGCGATGACCCTTTACCAGTGTTGTCTGCTACCAGTATCACCCCGGAGGGGATGCTGAGAGACATAAGGGGAGGGAAGAGACCTTCATTGGCTTCATTCCTGGAGTGGTGACATGTCTTTTTGTGTCAGTTCTCCTGACTCCGCCTCCATTCCTGCACACAGGGCTGGGACAAAGACTTGGGAGACAATAGGGGTGTCCATGTCCCTGTTGGGATTTGGAGAGCTTGTCAGTGTCGTGTCTACAATTAAGATGGACGGAGCACAGTCTTATCTAAATCCATACAAGCTGTACAAGCCTAGCCTAAAGCCATGGTGTTGTACCTCGAGAATAGATCAAGTTGGGGGGCACATTTCCAGAAAGCTAAGCACCGGGTGTGTCGGACTTCTCCCTTCACTATTAGTCTTATTTTGTATTTATTCGATTTATTTTGTCTGCGATAAAGCTAGTCAAAGGTCGCCTCTACGCCAGCACTTAAGAATCTTCTTCAAAAATGTGAGTCCCTCCAAGTTTTTTGACCTGTTGATTAGCCCAAAGAGTGAAAAAGAAAGGACCTAAAATAGAACCTTGAGGAACACCACGAGTATAACTAAAGAAGTTGAACAAATGACTACTGACTGCATCTGAAGAAAACAAGCTAAAGCAACGCCTTAGTTACATAAATCAAATTACGAAAACAAATTGTAAAAGGAGAAGACTTAAAAGGGGTGTCTTGAGGAATGACTCAATTATGGAAATCCCAAGTTTGGGCCCCAGTGTTTGATGTCTGCTAGCAAGGTTAAAATGTCAATGCAAGGATCTGCCAATGTGTTTACAGTGTGCCAAGTCCCTTTATACAACAGGAGCACTTTGTCTCCCAAGTTTTGAACTGAACTTGGGGTTCAGTCTGGGGTCATTCCATGGTCAGATTGCTCCCCGGGCCCTGGTGAAATGGTTCCTGAAATGTACAGTAATGTGTACCTTGATTTACAAACCCCACATTGGACAAACGTTCCGATTTACAAACCATAGGCCTTGATTTACAAACCCCACATTGGACAAATGTTCTGATTTACAAACCATGGGCCTTGATTAAAAAAAAAACACATTGGACAAACGTTCCAAATTACAAACCATGGGCCCTGATTTACAAACCCCACATCGAACAAACATTCCGATTTACAAACTTTAGGCCTTGTTTTACAAACCCCACATTGGTCAAACATTTCGATTTACAAACCTTAAGCCTTGATTTACAAACCCCACATTGGACAAAGGTTCCGATTTACAAACCATAAGCCTTTATTTACAAACCCCAAATTGGACACACTTTCCGATTGACAAATCATAGGCCGCAGCATGGTGGTTAGTGCTTCCTTACATAGAGGTCCGGCAGGGTTTGATTCCCGGCCTCTTTTGAGTGTTTTTGGGGTGTTTCTCTGTGGAGTTTGCATGTTCTCCCCAGGACTGCGTGTGTTCTCTCCGGCTTCTCCGGCTTCCTCCCACCTGCAAAGACTGTTAGCTAAAACACAACAAATGGGCCCTAGTGTGTGCATGTGAGTGTGAATGTTGTCTATCTGTGTCGGCTCTGTGATGAGGTGGCGACTTGTCCAGGGTGTACCATGGGATAGGCTTCAGTGCCCCTGCAACCCCGAGGGGACACGCAGTTGAAAATGAATTGATGGATGCATGGATGGAACCATTATCCGACAACAATTTGCTTTGGTGTATGAACCTTGTCTCCGTGTACGATCGTTTTCAACCACCTTATTCGTGCCCGGCAGCACATCCATTGTGGGTAGCTACAGTGGTACTTTGTGTGTTTTCAAGTCTATTTTAGCCTTTTTACAGCATTTGTCTACTTTTGCTAGCTTAACAACTCAAAAAAGATGATTTGTTGTTAAAAACATTAAGAAAGTATCCACAGCGTTGTTGACCCTCCCCCTCCCTATCTCCCCCCGCTGCTCGCAAAAACAATTACCCAACAAGGTCAAGTGGACTTTATTTTTTATTCTTTCCTAATCATTGTAGCAACCTGGCTTTTAAAGTTAACGTGTTTTGTTATTTCAAACTGCGAGTGCATTACAGGGCTAGTGACAGTGTGTGTGCGTGTCAGCAGTGTGGCTGGAAAGGAGGACAGTTCAGCTAGTTGCTGTTGTTTTGACTTTATTACTAAATAGAACATCATCCATGACCCCCTTGTTATATTTGTTTGATATACAGGACTGTATATAACTTTATATCGTGTTCCTTATATTATTGTCGAGGCTGGAACCCAATGTTCATGTTTACATTGTTTCTTATTGGGAAATTTGCTTCAACATAAAAACCATTTATGAACCCTGTTCAAAAAAAAAAAAAAAAAAAGAAAGAACCCTGTTCATAAAAGGAAGTTCCATTGTACCGTATTTTTTGGGACTATTATGCGCACTTTAAAATCCTTAAATGTTTTTAAACATCGACAAAGATGTATGTATTAATTCTCCTTGTGCTTGCCGACTTCAAAGCAGTTTTATTTGTTACATGGTGGGACCAATAAATGGCAGTCACACATTAGAGATATGTGTGGACTGCAGTTTGACGCCTGTTCAATAACTGACATTAACAAGTACCCATAAGAAAGCAACACCAAAACGTTGATTTCATTAAGAATATCAAACATTACACACGGCGCTCAATAATCCGTCAAAATGTTTTAGTACAACTTTGGTAAGCTACGAAGCCGCACAGCTTGATGGAACGCAGAGCATTGTGGCTACGGTAGTCAGACGTACTGTGCTTCAACATACGAGTATTATTATGGTGTGTAAATAAGTACCGTATTTTCCGCACTATAAGGCGCACCGGATTATTAGCCGCACCTTCAATGAATTGCATATTTCATAACTTTGTCCACCAATAAACCGCCCCGGATTATAAGCCGCGCCTACGCTGCGCTAAAGGGAATGTCAAAAAAACAGTCAGATAGTTCAGTCAAACTTTAATAATATATTGAAAACCAGCGTTCTAACAACTCTGTCCCAAAATGTACGCAAATGTGCAATCACAAACATAGTAAAATTCAAAATGGTGTAGAGCAATAGCAACATAATGTTGCTCGAACGTTAATGTCACAACACACAAAATAAACATAGCGCTCACCTTCTGAAGTTATTCTTCATTCGTAAATCCTTCGAATTCTTCGTCTTCGGTGTCCGAATTGAAAAGTTGCGCAAGCGTGGGATCCAAAATGGCCGGTTCCGTCTCGTCGAAGTCATCGGAGTCAGTGTCGCTGTTGTTGTCCAGTAGTTCTGTGAATCCTGCCTTCCGGAAAGCTCGGACCACAGTTGTGACCGAAATATCTGCCCAGGCATTTACGATCCACTGGCAAATGTTGGCGTATGTCGTCCGGCGCTGTCTGCCTGTTTTAGTGAAGGTGTGTTCGCCTTCGGGCATCCATTGTTCCCACGCCGTTCGCAGTCGTGATTTGAATGCCCTGTTGACACCAATATCCAGCGGTTGGAGTTCTTTGGTTAATCCACCCGGAATGACGGCGAGTGTTGTATTTGTGTGCTTCACTTGTTTTTTGACACCATCTGTGATGTGGGCGCGCATAGAGTCGTATATCAACATGGACGGAGCTGTGTGAAAAAAGCCACCCGGCCTCTTCGCGTAAACTTCCCTTAACCACTCGCTCATCTTTTCTTCATCCATCCATCCCTTCGAGTTAGCTTTTATGATGACGCTGGCTGGAAAGGTCTCTTTTGGCAAGGTCTTCCTTTTGAATATCACCATGGGTGGAAGTTTCTGGCCATTAGCATGGCAAGCTAGAACCACAGTGAAGGACGACTTCTCATTCCCTGTGGTGCGAATATTCACCGTACGTGCATTTTGTAGTCTGGTCTTTACAGATGTAAACACACAAAGGAAATGAAACGAAATATCCGCGCGTTTCTTTTTCTTCCGGGGGCGGGTGGTAGCTTACAGTAGAAGAAGAAGCGCTTCCTGTTCTATGGGGGCGGGTGCTTACCTTGGCGGTTGCTTGCGTAGAAGAAGAAGCGCTTCCTGTTCTACCGGGAAAAAAGATGGCGGCTGTTTACCGAAGTTGCGAGATCGAAACTTTATGAACATGAATCGTAATATTAATCCATATATAAAGCGCACCGGGTTATAAGGCGCACTGTCAGCTTTTGAGAAAATTTGTGGTTTTTAGGTGCGCCTTATAGTGCGGAAAATACGGTACCCCAAAATGGTACCTATTAGGAGACATATTATCTGGTGTTTTGTTTCGCTATTTTATGCAAGACCTACTTTTCTTACCTGTTGGTTTCTGCTGATGTGTATTTGGGATCTGCATAGGTCCTGAAAATGTTGTCAATAAGCTTCTTCTTTTTCGCCATTCTCTTGTGAGGCATTCATCCTCCACTGTTACCATTTCTAATACTTAGTAGCGTACAGTTCTGACCTATATCTGTCAGTAGTCTCTTTATGGAAGCGCTAAAAACTACCCGTACAACAAAGATGACAGGGAGAAGACGCTGTCCAAGTGGAGGGACATAAATAAGACCGCCCACAAAGCGTGCATCCTGAATAGACCCTCAGAAAGTGACTTGAAGATGGTCTATAAAACATAATCTATGCAACATTTTGACCAAAGAACCACCATTACATGTTATGTCGACCACAAGGAAGTGTTTTAAATGTAGAACTAAGAAATCATGTGCGTCTTTTGTATGAAAATGCCCCCTGTGTATGATCTGAAAAATACGGTAATTGCACACTGCTGCTCAGTTTGTCTCAGTCCGTTCTTGCTTGCAACTCTTGTTTACTTGCTAGTTTATGAAGTAAAAGAGCAAAACAAATAAGAACCTGTCATCTGTCTCTTTCATCAGCGATCAGCCTGTAATTAACACAGGCTGTCGTCTAATTTGTCTGTTTTTATCTGCAACATGCCTCTGTGGTTCCGCTCCACAGCTTGCAAGCATGTTTTTTGTTTTTTTGCGAAAAGTGCGCTTGATTGTAAATTATGAATTTGTGTGCTCGCTCCTTGTTTAGTAATCAGTCAGTTACGCACGACACGTCCTGACCTCAGCACAGCTGCTGTTTTCCAAGGAACATCCTAGTGGGTATTAGCTCCCAGGCTGGAAAGTACATCAGAATCTTCTTTCGGGAATGTGATTGACGACTCTGATGTTGCCACACTGGAACAACAACTTAGTCATTAGCCGTAGACGTGCTGCATGCATTCCCGTGTTCTGCGGTCAAGGCGATGACTCGCCATCATCGCCGCCTTGTTTTGTTTCCTGCGTCCCATTAAATGTGCCACCAAACAATCCCACAGATATTTCATGAGACTTTTTCTCAGCCATTAAGCTCGTTCTTTAATATGGAAACAGGAATTGTGTTTGTGGGAATGACTCTGCGGTAAAAAGTGGCCTGTTTTTTACTGGTAGTCATCAAAATAAGGACATTCCCGGCGGTCTAAACCCAGCATCCCGGAGAGATGTTAGAAAATGATGGGGTCAGGATGTGTGTGGCAGACATGTGCAACAAATGGCAGGAGCCTAGCATTTTGGGGTTATGGGTGTATGGGCGTGCACCCTTAAAATGAGCAGTACACGTCGTTATGGTGTCCCAACTGCACGGTTATTGGTTAAAAGTTGTGTTCCCATGCAAATGAACTGCATTTATGTCTCTTGTAAATTGTTGTGTTTCCGTTAACAACTTGCATATTTTCTTGGTGACACAATGTGTGGTTTAGAAATTTTGTTAGGGGAATTTTAACCACCAAACTATCAACATATTTTGGCCTTTTTTTAATCTATTATTGTGACAAATTAATAATATTGTGACAATTTTTTTATAGATATTTTATTTAAATTTTTTCAATAATAAACCTTTATTCTTGTAGAGTGATGACCTTTTTTATGTAATTACATGTTTTTATTAAATTATGATAATTTAAGGCTTTTTTTCCTTAATCCTGACTTTTTGTAATTAAAAGTATTCTCATCACTTCAACATTGTTTAAACGTTTTTCTATTGATATGACTTTTGTCTCAATTTAAAAAAAGCTTTTATTTATTTTTTACTTTTATAGTACTACACATTCAATTCTCAATAAATTTAGGACTTTTCTCTTGCAATATTTTTGACTTTATTTTAATTTTATTATAACCGCACCCTCATTTATTGCAATAATGACATTTTCCTTTTTACATTTTCTTTTCATAACATTATGATACTATTTTAAACAGTTTGACAACTTTTTTTCTAATTTTATTTCATTATTTTTTACAATAGTCAAATTTTACTTGTATACACATATGACTTCTTCCTCATAATATTATGAAATAAGTTATTTTCATACTTTTACCATTTCCCTTTTACAATTGACTATTTGGTTGGTTGTTGATGACTAAGTTTTTCAATTTTATTCTTATTACAATGATGCCTTTTATCTAGTGTTATTATGATTTTACTTTCATTATATTGTAATTTTACTATAATTAAATTATTAACTTGCTTTTTATAATACAATTATTTAAGAAATAAAGAAAAAAAGAAAAAAGTGTTTTGGCCCTGCGATGAGGTGGCGACTTGTCCAGGGTGTACCCTGCCTGAATGCAGCTGGGATAGGCTCCAGCCACCCCCATGACCCCGAGAGGGACAAGAAAATGGATGAATGGATGTTACTTTAGTTAAAAAAAAAAATTGCGATTTCCATTGATGTTATGACATTATTTTTATAGTATTAAAAAAACACTTATTAAAATGATGACTATATAATATATATATATGATGGATTTGTTTTGGTTATATTACAATGCTATTTCTATTAAAATTCTGGTAATATTAATTTATTTTCATGATATTGAACTTTGATTATAATTAAAACAATCACTTTCTCTAATAATAAAATGAATTTTTTTTTTAAATATTTATATATTTTATTTAAACATTGTGCATTTTCCGTTGATATTATGATTTTGTTTACATAATACGGTGAGTTAACCTTTTATTATTATGTATTTCTTCACTATATTATAGTTTTCTTGATTTTCATATTACAGGTTTACCCTCATTAAACTAAACTGTCTTATCATTATATAATTTGTTAATTTTTTTAATTTTACAGCTCAGCTCTATAAATTAAAATTGTTCTCATACTGTCACAGCTACTACACTTTTTGTATTCTAATGGTCAGATATTTTCATATTATTAGTGCAGTGGTTCTTAACCTTGTTGGAGGTACCGAACCCCACCAGTTTCATATGCACATTCACCGAACCCTTCTTTAGTGAAAAATAAAATGTTTTTTTTTTTTTTCAAATTCAAGAAAAAGTCATGTTTTTTTTTTACTGGTGCACAAAATGAACCGTGCATGAACATCACCTTGTTCAAAGAACAAAACCAACACAGTGCATAAACTCACAATAAATTACACACCTTACATACATTACCATGAATTGGTTAACGTGGACCCCGAATTAAACAAGTTGAAAAACTTATTCGGGTGTTACCATTTAGTGGTCAATTGTACGGAATATGTACTGTACTGTGTAAACTGTACTGTTTCATATAATGTATTCTCTTCCTTTGCAATCTGCTAGTAAAAGTTTCAAGCGATCAATCAAAACACCTGCAAATCAGATGGAAAATTAGAGGGAACATTGTTTGGGGGTATCCATAATACGCCGATAGGGAGAAGTTTTTATTTACACGATAAGTCGGATGTGTCTTTACCTCCGTGGCGGAGGCTCCGCCGAACCCCTGAGGCCAACTCACCGAACCCCTAGGGTTCGATCGAACCCAGGTTAAGAACCACTGTATTAGTGTATCATTCATGAACAAAACCATTTTTTTCCTGCTTTAATCTTGTTTTGTTTGCAATATAATCCGTGTTAGTTAGATCAGTGATTTTTAACCAGTGTGCCGCGTGAGAGATTGTCAGGTGTGCCGTGGGAAATGATTTAATATCCCCTAATTAACCCTTGTCGGGTGTCTGTGCTATAATAAAGTGCGGCAGATAATGTAATACTCATCTATTTCAGTAGGTAGCAGCAGAGGGCGATAAATACCTGTAAAGACCATCAATCTCAATCAATCAATCAATCTTTATTTATACAGCCCTAAATCACAAGTGTCTCAAAGGGCTGCACAAGCCACAACGACATCCTCGGTACAAAGCCCACATACGGGCAAGGAAAAACTCACCCCAGTGGGACGTCGATGTGAATGACTATGAGAAACCTTGGAGAGGACCGCATATGTGGGTAACCCCCCCCCCCTCTAGGGGAGACCGAAAGCAATGGATGTCGAGTGGGTCTGACATAATATTGTGAGAGTCCAGTCCATAGTGGATCCAACATAATAGTAAGAGTCCAGTCCATAGTGGGGCCAGCAGGACACCATCCCGAGCGGAGACGGGTCAGCAGCGCAGAGATGTTCCCAGCCGATGCACAGGCGAGCGGTCCACCCCGGGTCACGACTCTGGACAGCCAGCACTTCATCCATGGCCACCGGACCTGTGCCCCCCCTCCTCAAGGAAAAGGGGAGCAGAGGAGAAAAGAAAAGAAACGGTAGATCAACTGGTCTAACAGGGGGGCTATTTAAAGGCTAGAGTATACAAATGAGTTTTAAGATGGGACTTAAATGCTTCTACTGAGGTAGCATCTCTAATTGTTACCGGGAGGGCATTCCATAGTACTGGAGCCCGAATAGAAAACGCTCTATAGCCCGCAGACTTTTTTTGGGCTCTGGGAATCACTAATAAGCCGGAGTTCTTTGAACGCAGATTTCTTGCCGGGACATATGGTACAATACAAAGAACTCAGATTTCTTGCCGGGACATATGGTACAATGCAATCGACAAGATAGGACGGAGCTAGACCGTGTAGTATTTTATACGTAAGTAGTAAAACCTTAAAGTCACATCTTAAGTGCACAGGAAGCCAGTGCAGGTGAGCCAGTATAGGCGTAATATGATCAAACTTTCTTGTTCTTGTCAAAAGTCTAGCAGCCGCATTTTGTACCAACTGTAATCTTTTAATGCTAGACATAGGGAGACCCGAAAATAATACGTTACAGTAGTCGAGACGAGACCATCGAGTTAGCGCTGCGCGACACGTGACACTGACAGTTTGGGATCGCAGCTAGAGGAGGCGAACAAGTGACAGTGATGGATACGTTTTTGAGAAGGGAAAATGCAAATGCCGAACAGGGTCCTGGACAAAATTCTGACCCTAGTACGAGTGGTCGACAAAATAAAAAAGACAAGACGGTGAGCTCGAGGCAATACAGCGAAAGCTATCTTTCATTTGGATTTACTTTCACCGGGGATGCGACAGCACCGACTCCGCAGTGCTTGGTGTGTGGTGAGTTTTTGATTGATTGATTGAAACTTGTATTAGTAGATTTCACAGTACAGTACATTCCGTACAATTGACCACTAAATGGTAACACCTGAATAGGTTTTTCAACTTGGGGTCCATGTTAATCAATTCATGGTAAAAAAAAAAAAGGAGCTATCCAATAGCGCCATTTTGCCAAGCAAGCTTAAACGCCATCTCCAAACGAAACACCCTTCCGTTCAAAACAAGCCGATGGACTATTTTGTACGCTTACATACAAACAATGAGAAACAGGCAACTTTTCTGAGAAAAACCACAAAGCTAAAACGAGAGAGCCCTCAAAGCTAGCTCCCTTGTTGCTGAACTCGTAGCTAAATCAAAAAAGTCCCACACAGAAACATGAACACTGCGAGCTTGTAAAGCCATTGTAAATTAGATGCTCAGGCCCAAGTTTCACACTAGGTGAGTATAAATACATTTAGAAACTATATTATTAACTATATGTATTATATACTGTGTTAGAGTGTCATTTTGGTTGGTGGTGTGCCGCAGGATTTTGTAAATGTAAAAAGTGTGCCGCGGCTCAAAAAAGGTTGAAAATCACTGAGTTAGATTTTGCATGTGTAGTTAAAGGCCTACTGAAATGTGATTTCTTATTTAAACGGGGATAGCAGGTCCATTCTATGTGTCATACTTGATCATTTTGCGATATTGCCATATTTTTGCTCAAAAGATTTAGGAGAGAACATCGACGATAAAGTTTGCAACTTTTGGTCGCTGATAAAAAAGCTTTGCCTGTACCGGAAGTAGCAGACGAGTAGTGTGACGTCACAGGTTGTGGAGCTCCTCACATCTGCATATTGTTTACAATCATGGCCACCAGCAGCGAGAGCGATTCGGACCGAGAAAGCGACGATTTCCCCATTAATTTGAGCGAGAATGAAAGATTTGTGTATGAGTAAAGTGAGAGTAAAGGACTAGAGGGCAGTGGGAGCGATTCAGATAGGGAAGATGCTGTGAGAGGCGGGTGGGACCTGATATTCAGTTGGGAATGACTAAAACAGTAAATAAATACAACACTCTATTAGCCACAACACAACCAGGCTTATATTTAATATGCCACAAATTAATCCCGCATAACAAACACCTCCCCCCTCCCGTCCATATAACCCACCAATACATCTCAAACACCTGCACAACACACTCAATCCCACAGCCCAAAGTACCGTTCACCTCCCCAAAGTTCATACAGCACATATATTTCCCCAAAGTTACATACGTGACATGCACATAGCGGCACGCACGTACGGGCAAGCGATCAAATGTTTGGAAGCCGCAGCTGCATGCGTACTCACGGTACCGCGTCTGCGCATCCAACTCAAAGTCCTCCTGGTAAGAGTCTCTGTTGTCCCAGTTCTCCACAGGCCAATGGTAAAGCTTGACTGTCATCTTCCGGGAATGTAAACAATGAAACACCGGCCGTGTTTGTGTTGCTGCAGTCGGCCGCAATACACCGCTTCCCACCCACAGCTTTCTTCTTTGCTGTCTCCATTGTTCATTGAACAAATTGCAAAAGATTCACCAACACAGATGTCCAGAATACTGTGGAAGTTTGCGACGAAAACAGACGACTTAATAGCTGGCCACCATGCTGTCCCAAAATGTCCTCTACAATCCGTGACGTCACGTGCCGGCGTCATCATACCGAGACGTTTTCAGCAGGATATTTCGCGCAAAATTTCAAATTGCACTTTCGTATTGGCATGTGTTGCAATGTTAAGATTTCATCATTGATATATAAACTATCAGACTGCGTGGTCGGTAGTAGTGGGTTTCAGTAGGCCTTTAATTTTTGTCTAACTCAGTTGGAATAACGGCCGTACCAGCAACTTGTGGGGCTCCAGGTTCGATCCCCGCTTCCGCCATCCTCGTCACTGCTGTTGTGTCCTTGATCATGACACTGTACCCACCTGCTCCTAGGACCAGCCGCACTGGTTTAAATGCCACTTCAAGACGTGGATCATGGGTTTCACCGTGTAACACACGCTTTGAGTCTCTCGAGAAAAAGCGCTACATAAATACAATCCACTTCACCTCACATTGTTGTTGCCAAGTCTGAGCAGTAATACCATTGAATCTAAACCTCTAAAGTCATGTCCAGTGTGTGCATAGACACATGCAAGACACGTGTGCCACATGTTCATCGCCTCACACACACACACACACACACACACACACACCTGTACACCCCCCCCCCCCTCTTCCAACACACACACTCTCCAGTCTTTAATTATAACCTACGCTGCTGGAGCACTTCATTTCATAGGCAGCATATTGTCTCTTCAAGGCTGGCAGGCGGGTCATAAATTATCCTGAAGGTGAGGATGGAAGTTGGAGGAGATAGTTATGAAAATTTCATCTGTCTGCCGTAGCGGCCGCAGCTGCTCCTGTCGCCAGCCGCGTGCTGGAGAAATTACACCGGGTCAGCGTCGCTGTGTGTGTATGTGTGTGTGTAAGCGTGTGTGTGTGTGTGTCCCATATGGATATGTGTGCCAACACATGTGAACAGCACACCAGTCATTGTTGTTTGTGTGTGTGTGCGTAGTTGGGACAAGGTGCGCTGTGGGTCAGGCCCGCCTGTCAGTGCCGGGAACGTCTCTGGCGTCCGTGTCACCTCGGGGTCCCGGTGCGAAGGGTGGCGGGGAGGGGGGGCACCGGGAGGACTTGGTGTGCGGGGGGGGCGGGGGGGACGTCACGAGCTCGCAGGGCGGTCCCCAAGCTGTCTGAGTTCATTACCTCTACAAGAACGGGACGTGGCCGGCAGGAGGCCAGACCTTCCGTCGCCACCTACCGTGATCATCTGCCGCGCCGCCGACTGTGCACTTGTGTGTGTGTGTGTGGGGGGGGGGCGCGTGTGCATGTGAATGGCGGTCACGACATACGTGTGTGTGACACAAATTGTGCTGAGTAGGGCATGCGGCCATGTTTGCTGACAGTCATGTGACTGGATATGGCATCTGTGGCGCCGCCTACGGGTTGTGCTCAATACACTTCGGAAGACATGTTACTGTACATGTTGTACAGATGTTTAGGGGTGTTGATGTGGGGGGGAAATTGGGGATTTTGTCCGCCCCAAAAATTCTGCCAAATTAAAATGCAAGGTAAACCATTATCCGACAACAATTTGCTTAGGTGTATGAACCTTGTCTCCATGTACGATCGTTTTCAACCACCTTATTTGTGCCCGGCAGCACATCCATTGTGGGTAGCTACTAGAGATGCGCGGATAGGCAATTTATTTCATCCGCAACCGCGGCAGAAAGTCGTCAACCATCCGCCATCCACCCGATGTAACGTTTGATCAGAACTGCATCCGCCCGCCATCCGCCCGTTGTTATATATCTAATATTAATTAAAAAAAAAAAAAAAAGGGTGAAAACTCCGCGAATTGCACCTTGTGCAGACAAGATTTTTCGATCGGACACGGAGGAATTAGTGATGTAAAAGACCACGTTGGGACAAAAAAACACAAGTCTAATGCCGTTGCTAGCGATACAAGTGGAAAACTTTCAACGTTTTTCGTCGCCCAAACAGATTCTTTGGATGTGCCGAAGTTTTATTTACGGAGGCAATAATTGAGCATGGACTTCCAATCGCACTGGCTGATCACATGGGACAGTTAATAATGTAATGCAACCTTTAAAAATCATTACGCGGTGATCGCGATCCCAAAAATAAACTTTTCTTGCATGATAATGTCCAGAAAAATTCGCTTTATATTACTATAGAGTCCTTTTAACGAATGAGTTTGATGGTTTATCACAAACCTTAAATGAAAGAAGTCCTTTGTTCTCCTGCAGCATGGCCTTGCTTTGTGTTTGGTGCGCCATCCTGTCGGCTGTATTTCACAGCACGACATACTGTTAAAAGTGTTTATACTATTTATACTTTCAATTAACAAATTGAAGTCTTGTGAAAGGTTGACAGGATAACTGGCATTAACTGTCAAAATAATTTCAAACTATTGAAGTTAGCTTACAGAATAAACATGTCAATCAACCCATATGATTTTTGCTGTAATATTTTTGTTTTGAAAAGTCACTGTGACTGATAGAAAAGTGATGGTTTTAGCAACATTTTAACCTGTCTGAATGCTAATAATCATTTTGCGAGCAAGCAGGTAAGCTGCGCGGGCGGAGCGCGCGGAGTGACCCATGTTACGAGCCCCCGGCCACGGGGGTGGCGGGCAGGTAAGCTGCTTACCTGCTGCGCGTGACGCCGGCCGCGGCGAAAGCGGACGAGGCGGGGTGTCGGTGCGGTGGGCGCGGTAGTGACCCTGGACGTGCGTCGGGCCCTTCTCGCGGATCGCCTCAGCTACGGCTCCCGGTGGGGCCCTCTCGGGGGAAGGAGCCTCGGTCCCGTACCCCGGCGAGGCGTCCCTCCGCTCCGTAAAAGTGTCCATCTCTTTTTTTTTTTTCTTCTGTTGTGGCATATGCTGCAGGTGCCTGCTCGTTTTTTGTATGTGGGTAACAACATTTAACTATGTATATATATTTCCCAATTGGTTTAACTGCCACCCGCAAAAAAAATGAAAAAAATAAAAAAATAAAAAATATCTAATTAATCCGCCCAACCCGACCCGCGAGCGGATAAAATCTTATTTTTTTAAATTTCATCCGCCCGATCCGCGGATAATCCGCGGACTCCGCGGTTGTGTCCGCAAACCGCGCATCTCTAGTAGCTACAGTGGTACTTTGTGTGTTTTCAAGTCTAATTTAGCCTTTTTACAGCATTTGTCTACTTTTGCTACCTCAACAACTCAAAAAAGGTGATTTGTTGTTAAAAACATTAAGAAAGTATCCACAGCGTTGTTGACTCTCTCCCCCCGCTGCTCGCAAAAACAATTACCCAACAAGGTCAAGTGGACTTTATTTTTTATTTTTTCCTAATCATTGTAGCAACCTGGCTTTTAAAGTTAACGTGTTTTGTTGTTTCAAACTGCGAGTGCATTACAGGGCTAGTGACAGTGTGTGTGCGTGTCAGCAGGGTGGCTGAAAGAGGACAGTTCAGCTAGTTGCTGTTGTTTTGACTTTATTATTAAATAGAACATTGTCCATCACCCCCTTGTTATATTTGTTTGATATACAGGACTGTATATAACTTTATATCGTGTTCCTTATATTACTGTCGAGGCTGGAACCCAATGTTCATGTTACATTGTTTCTTATTGGGAAATTTGCTTCAACATAAAACACATTTATTGTTAGTTTTATTATTCTTCGGTCAATGGTCAACAAAATAAACAAACAGTTGTACATTCATAGATTGAAAATGAAAATGTTGCAGACCGAAAGGGTTTAGGCTGAAGTTGAACACTTATAGCGCCTAACCCTATAAACAATGTCAAGTACAAGATGAACTTCCGAAAATTATGAAATGTCTTTTGTACAACATATTATACACAATATGAACACTGTTCAATTATATACACAGTAAAGGCATGTGAAATATCCTTATACGCGTGTTAAACCTTTGTACCAATTTATATACTATATACAAACAATTATACTTCCATTATTATTTATATCCCACATTTAGTATTTTAATTAACATTGATCATAGTATTAACTACTGTGTTGATTCAAGAGTGATATATTTTTCCAAGACATTGGTCTTAAAGTGTTTTTTAAATGTGTGAATGGACCTGGAACATTTTAAGGGATCATCCAAGCTGTTCCACAGTTGAACCCCCCTGACAGAAACACATCTACTTTTTAAGATCCTTCTTATCTTAGCTTTCTGGAAGACAGCTGAACCTCTGAGGTCATAGGGATTCTCTCTGGGTTTGAACCTCTCCTGTAGACACCGAGGCAGCATGTGGTTATGAGCTTTGTACGTCACAATAGCAGTGTTGAGGTTATGTTCAAAAAAAAAAAAAAAAAAAAGAACCCTGTTCAAGAAACAATTAAGTTCATAAAAGGAAGTTCCATTGTACCGTATTTTTGGGGACTATAATGTGCACTTTAAAATCCTTAAATGTTTTTAAACATCGACAAAGATGTATGTATTAATTCTCCTTGTGCAGTTTTATTTGTTACATGGTGGGACCAATAAATGGCAGTCACACATTAGAGATATGTGTGGACTGCAGTTTGACGCCTGTTCAATAAATGGCATTAGCAAGTACCCATAAGCAAGCAACACCAACACGTTGATGTTTCATTAAGAATATCAAACTTTACACACAGTGCTCAATAATCCGTCAAAATGTTTTAGTACGACTTTGGTAAGCTGCGAAGCCACACAGCTTGATGGAACGCGGAGCATTGTGGCTATGGTAGTCAGACGTACTGTGCTTCAACATACGAGTATTATTATGGTGTGTAAATAAGGACCCCAAAATGGCACCTATTGGGAGACATATTATCTGGCGTTTTGTTTCGCAATATTATGCAAAACCAACTTTTCTTACCTATTGGTTTCTGCTGATGTGTATGTGGGATCTGCATAGGTCCTGAAAATGTAGTCAATAAGCTCCTTCTTTTTCGCCATTCTCTTGAGGCATTCATCCACCACTGTTACCATTTCTAATATAATGTAGCGTACAGTTCTGACCTATGTCTGTCAGTAGTCTCGCTATGGAAGCGCTAAAAACTACCCGTACAACAAAGATGACGGGGAGAAGACGCTGTCGAAGTGGAGGGACATACATAAGACCGCCCACAAAGCGTGCATCCTGAATAGACCCTCAGAAAGCGACTTGAAGATGGTCTATAAAACATAATCTATGCAACATTTTGACCAAAGAACCACCATTACATGTTATGTAGACCACAAGGAAGTGTTTTAAATGTAGAACTCAGAAATCATGATATGACCCCTTTAGTGTGTCTTTTGTATGAAAATGCACCCTGTGTATGGCAAATTAAAATGCAAGGTAAAGAATACATTATACACAATTCATGTAAAAGAGTAAGTTGAACAATATTGTTGCTTGTGTCAAATTAAGAATGTCCAAGGCCCCTTCTACACGGTTATCCAGGGTGAATCCCACCTAACCTTATCCTTGTCCACACACACACAATGGTCGTTTCAGACCCCCTCACCCCCTCCGTCCGCCGGCGCAACGCGACCTAGTACGCATGCGCGGAAAATGCGCACGTCATAGTCACCTCCAGTGTTGCTTTGTGTGCAAGTTATTAAATGTAACTTATCTGAACAATATCCAGTTTTGTGGTATTTCAATTAACTGGAATCCAGTGTGCTGTGGGGCCCTATTGTAGTGAATCACACCTGAGCCATCATAAATTAGTCACATCTTTAATGGACATGTGAAAGTAAACAATGTGATAAATAAGTGAAGTGAATTATATTTATATAGCGCTTTTCTCTAGTAACTCAAAACGCTTTTACATAGTGAAACCCAATATCTAAGTTACATTTAAACCAGTGTGGGTGGCACTGGGAGCAGGTGGGTAAAGTGTCTTGCCCAAGGACACAACGGCAGTGACTAGGATGGCGGACGTGGGGATAGAACCTGCAACCCTCAAGTTGCTGGCACAGCCACTCTTCCAACCTAGCTATACCGGCCCATAACATTTTACAACAATTAATCAAGGGATCTAGATATCTGGTCAGGACAGTCGTCACTCTTTTGCCTTCACCTTCATTGTCCATTCATTTTTGGTGACTTCAGTGGTTCTTAACCTTGTTGGAGGTACTGAACCTCACCAGTTTCATATGCGCATTCACCGAACCCTTCTTTAGTGAAAAATAAAATGTTTTTTTTTTTTCAAATTCAAGACAGTTATGTTTTTGGTAACACTTTAGTATGGGGAACATATTCTAAGTAACAAAATACTTAATTTAGAGTTTTTTGGACACTAGGGGAACATATTCTAAGTAACAAAGACTTAATTTAGAGTTATTTGGTTAGGGTTAGAGGGTTAGGACCAGGGTTAGAGGGTTAGGGTTAAGGCATTAATAAGTACTTAATAATGACTAATTAAGAGCCAATATGTTACTAATTTGCATGTTATAACTAATTAATGGTGAATATGTTCCCCATACTAAAATGTTACCATGTTTTATTACTTGTGCACAAAATGAACCGTGCATGAACATCACCTTGTTCAAAGAACAAAACCAACACAGTGCATAAACTCACAACAAATTACACACCTGCAAATCAGTCTGACTTCTACTGTTGCCGTATCCGTAATACGCCGATGTTTTTATTTACACGATGAGTCGGGTGTGTCTTGACCTCCGCCGAACCCCTGAGCCTGACTCACCGAACCCCTAGGGTTCCATCGAACCCAGGTTAAGAACCACTGCTTTATATACTCTGGACCTAGACGTAGAGTCCGCGACATACATGGCGGACAATAACTGATAGAGTCTGCTTTGCCAGTCCAAAAGCATTCGCCGTTTTTCGTAGTCTTCACTCGACGGCCAGGTAATACAAAGCACACGCTACCTGTTGTTATCACATTTACGGGAGCCCGCATTCTCGTTGTTTCCCCTTCGACAAATGGACAAAGTTTTTTGGTAAGTAGAATCACAGCTGATCTGGATATTCTAAAGTTCTCTTAGATAAAACATCCATCCATCCGTTTTCTACCGCTTGTCCCTTTTGGGGTCGCGGGGGGTGCTGGAGCCTATCTCAACATTAGATTAGATTTTTTGAAGATGTGGTTTTCGCTCTTTAATTTCCTGCCTGTTTACTAGAATATATATATATATATATATATATATATATATATATATATATATTTGGGACCTCAAAGACAATAATGTTGAATATTCAATAACATGGCAAATTCTTGCATCCAGCACACCTTACAATAGTGGTAATAAAAGATGCAACCTATGCTTGAAAGAGAAACTGTTTATTATTTACCGTCCAGACCTGTCATCCCTCAACAAGCGCAGCAAAATTGTAACCGCATGCCGCCACAGACCGAAACACCTCCTAGGTAACACATGAGCCAATCACCACGCCCCTACGCCAGCCTGTACCCACCCACTCTGTGCCCTATATAAACCATGGTATGTGAATGCTCCCATTAAAATCTCCTGATGATTGAGGGACCCCCCCCCCCTCATGAAACAGGCCTGTAGAGATGAAATAGTCTTGTGATTTTTTTTCCCACACATACATATATATATATATATATATATATATATATATATATATATCTAGTAATACTTGAAAAACAACACACTTAAAAATGTTATTACAATTAGTTTAAATTGGTAAACAATACAAATATAAATATGTAAATCAAAAAACTAAATAGGTATATTTCTTTGAAATGTTTTCTTCATCCAAATTTGAATTTAAAAATGTATTTTTTAAATTGTATTAAGATATGATCCATATTCCACATTTAGTAGCAATTTTACATCCTTATACACAGTATTTTTTTAATTTATTTAAATGTTTTACTATTTGTCATTTTCACTGTCATTGTTCTAGTTGTATAGGATATGTTTCCTTTATTTGCCTTCTGAATCGAAACACAATTGTCCTTTTCCACGTCGCGCTTTTTAGACATTTTAAAATTATTTTTTGAAGCATATTTTAAAATTTGTGTGTCCTGATTAAGCGTTTTCAAGTATACAAATGACAGGATAAAAAACAAAATATCAATACTACAGTAGTATTAGCCAAACCAATCAGCGTGTGCTGTTCAGTACGGTGGCCACTGATTGGCTCAGCCTCAGACCGCATTACAACATTGGTTTAAAAGAGTGTAAAGATGACTTAAAGGGTGTCAATTCACGTCTAGAGGGCTCTCATAATGTTGAAAACATATTTAGGAGGCCGCAAACAAGTTGTTTTATGGTGTAGCTAGGAAAATATTTGATTCATAATGTACAAAACCAGTGAAGTTGGCACGTTGTGTAAATCGTAAATAAAAACCGAATACAATGATTTGCAAATCATTTTCAACCTATATTCAATTGAATGCACTGCAAAGACAAGATATTTAACGTTCGAACTGAGAAACTTTATTTTTTGCAAATATTAACTCATTTGGAATTTGATGCCTGCAACATATTTTAAAAAAAAAGCTGGCACAAGTGGCAAAAAAGACTGAGAAAGTTGAGGAATGCTCATCAAACACTTATTTGGAACATATTTGACAACGCAGACCCCGGACTGTTGAACAACTTAAGCTGTACATCAATCAAGAATGGGAAATTATTCCACCTGAAAAGCTAGAAAAATTGTTCTCCTCAGTTCCCAAACGTTTACTGAGTGTTGTTAAAAGGAAAGGCCACGTAACACAGTGGTAAAAATGCCCCTGTGCCAACTTTTTTGCAATGTGTTGCTGCCATTAAATTCTAAGTTAATGATTATTTGCATAAAAAAAAAAGTTTCTCAGTTCCAACACTAAATAAATAAATTGGGGCGGTATAGCTCGGTTGGTAGAGCGGCCGTGCCAGCAACTTGAGGTTTGCAGGTTCGATCCCCGCTTCCGCCCTCCTAGTCACTGCCGTTGTGTCCTTGGGCAAGACACTTTACCAACCTGCTCCCTGTGCCACCCACACTGGTTTAAATGTAACTTAGATACTGGATTTCACTATGTAAAGCGCTTTGAGTCACTTGAGAAAAAGCGCTATATAAATGTAATTCACAATTCACACAATATCTTGTCTTTGCAGTCTATTTAATTTAATATAAGTTGAAAAGGATTTGCAAATCATTGTATTCTGTTTTTATTTACGATTTACACAACGTGACAACTTCACTGGTTTTGGGTTTTGTACTTTCGCGGTCATGTCCGGAACCAATTAACAGTGATTATCTCCACTTTGTGTACCTGTAAGGCCTCAGCATGGTACAGGCTAACCAGCGTATTCATGCTCAAGTTGTTTATAAACATGTTTTTAGTTTTTTTTTTAGCATTATTGTACTTTTGGAGCCGTTGTTTAAGTCATCAAGTATGGTGTGCAGCCCAATAAAAGTGTCTGAAGGTGGGATGCTGCGGCGGCACTTTCTTGACACAACATCTCCTCAGCTATTCCGAGTGGCAATTAGCGAGAGCGGCAAGAAAAGAAAAACACAATAAAACTACCAACCCCCCTCCCTTCCTTTCCCCCGATGCCAACCCGCCAGTCCCTGCAAAAATTCTATTAGGGGCAAAGTCCAAAGCTGTTAATTACAATTCTAACTAGCCCGGCCTCCTGACGAATGGATGGCGATGTCGGATAAAAAGGGATATCAGCGATTTCACTTCCGCGTACAAAGGCTCCCTCTGAAATGGGTCATCAATCCCGCAGTGATAAATGTCTGCTGGAGTAATGACTCTCTTATCGGCGGCGGATTACTGCAGATATTTGTAATTAGTGTAGCCACACAAGTCCCCGACAGATGTTTTTCTCCACAATATTGAAAGCTGGCTTTGACGCTATAAATGAGAACTCGGTGGGAAGAATAGGAGGAGGGAGTTGCGGCCATTGTAGTGCGGAAAGATCTAGGTGAAGCTCGCCGTTCTTTTCTGTGGGAAAGCAACTTCAGCTACTGAGATTGGCTGTCATGTGACTGTGAGGGACTTCTACTTATTGCAGAACAGGGGTGCTCACACTTTTTCTGCAGGCGAGCTACTTTTCAATTGATCAAGTCGTGGGGATCTACCTCATTCATATATATAATTTATATTTACTTAGTTATGAAATATATGTTTTTGTTAACAAGTTAAAGGTGTTTAATGATAATGCAAGCATGTTTAACACATATAGTTAATATTGTTAATACATTAAAGGTGTTTAATGATAACACAAGTATGTTTAATACATATAGTTAATATTGTTAACAAGTTAAAGGTGTTTAAAGATAATGCAAGCATGTTTAACACATATAGTTAATATTGTTAACAAGTTAAAGGTGTTTAATGATAATACAAGCATGTTTAACACATATAGTTAATATTGTTAATAAATTAAAGGTGTTTAATGATAATACAAGAATGTTTAACACATAGTTAATATTGTTAACAACTTAAAGGTGTTTAAAGATAATGCAAGCATGTTTAACACATAGTTAATATTGTTAACAAGTTAAAGGTGTTTAATGATAATACAAGCATGTTTAACACATATAGTTAATATTGTTAATACATTAAAGGTGTTTAATGATAATACAATAATGTTTAACACATAGTTAATATTGTTAACAACTTAAAGGTGTTTAAAGATAATACAAGCATGTTTAAGGGACGGCGTGGCGCAGTGGAAGAATGGCCGTGCGCGACCCGAGGGTCCCTGGTTCAATCCCCACCTAGTACCAACCTCGTAATGTCCGTTGTGTCCTGAGCAAGACACTTCACCCTTGCTCCTGATGGGTGCTGGTTAGCGCCTTGCATGGCAGCTCCCTCCATCAGTGTGTGAATGTGTGTGTGAATGGGTAAATGTGGAAGTAGTGTCAAAGCGCTTTGAGTACCTTGAAGGTAGAAAAGCGCTATACAAGTACAACCCATTTATCATTTATTTATCATTTAAAGATAATACAAGCATGTTTAACACATAGTTAATATTGTTAACAAGTTAAAGGTGTTTAATGATAATACAAGCATGTTTAACACATATAGTTAATATTGTTAACAAGTTAAAGGTGTTTAAAGATAATACAAGCAAGTTTAACACATATAGTTAATATTGTTCATAAGTTAAAGGTGTTTAAAGATAATACAAGCATGTTTAACACATATAGTTAATATTGTTAATAAATTAAAGGTGTTTAATGATAATACAAGAATGTTTAACACATAGTTAATATTGTTAACAACTTAAAGGTGTTTAATGATAATACAAGCATGTTTAACACATATAGTTAATATTGTCAACAAGTTAAAGGTGTTTAAAGATAATACAAGCATGTTTAACACATATAGTTAATATTGTTAACAAGTTAAAGGTGTTTAATGATAATACAAGCATGTTTAACACATATAGTTAATATTGTTAACAAGTTAAAGGTGTTTAATGATAATACAAGCATGTTTAACACATATAGTTAATATTGTTAACACGTTAAAGGTGTTTAAAAATAATACAAGCATGTTTAACACATATAGTTAATATTGTTAATAAGTTAAAGGTGTTTAAAGATAATACAAGCATGTTTAACACATATAGTTAATATTGTTAATAAGTTAAAGGTGTTTAAAGATAATACAAGCATGTTTAACACATATAGTTAATATTGTTAATAAGTTAAAGGTGTTTAAAGATAATACAAGCATGTTTAACACATATAGTTAATATTGTTAATAAGTTAAAGGTGTTTAAAGATAATACAAGCATGTTTAACACATATAGTTAATATTGTTAATAAGTTAAAGGTGTTTAAAGATAATACAAGCATGTTTAAGACATATAGTTAATATTGTTAATAAGTTAAAGGTGTTTAAAGATAATACAAGCATGTTTAAGACATATAGTTAATATTGTTAATAAGTTAAAGGTGTTTAAAGATAATACAAGCATGTTTAACACATATAGTTAATATTGGTAATAAGTTAAAGGTGTTTAAAGATAATACAAGCATGTTTAACACATATAGATTCCTTTCTTTCATGAAGACAAGAATATAAGTTGGTGTATTACCTGATTCTGATGACTTGCATTGATTGGAATCAGACAGTAGTGCTGATAACGTCCGCATTTTCGAATGGAGGAGAAATAAAGTCCTCCTTTCTGTCCAATACCACATGAAAGTGGTTGCTTTTTGGCATCTTATTTGTCCAGCTTCCGTACTCCTTTGTATACACTTTACAAGAAATACATTGTCGGCAAACTCCGTAGCTTGCTAGCTTGTGCACGCCAGCTTTCTGAGACTCTTATTTTGTTAGCGCAACTGTGCAGTCGGTCTTTGGAGTTTTGACGACAGGTACGGCGCCAGAGTCTGTTGAAATAAAGTGTTTCTCGCCTTCTTGTCGGTAATTTTAATGAGTTGGCAGCAGCCAGCGTCATCTCAGAAGACCCTCGGGTGCCGTGAATGTCAATCAAGTGACGAAAGTGACGTCATAGTGAAGATTTATGATCGCTCATTTTTAGGACTATTTTTTTAATGCCTGGCTGGTGATCGACTGACACACCCTCCGAGATCGACCGGTAGCTCGCGATCGACGTAATGAGCACCCCTGCTGTAGAAGTTCCCATTACTACACTTGGTCACTTTTTGGGAATTTTGCCAATCATTCACATTTCCTATGTGAGACAAGAACAAGTTTGTCTCTTTTTTGTGCATTCTAAATTATAAAATACAGCTGGTACTAGACTGTTAACAATGTAGCTAATGGGAGAACTCTATTACGCCTATAAAGCCTATGACTAAAAACATCCAAAAACCACCAACAGTTCTCCATTTAAATCTCGTGACCTGAATATTAATAGAATAGAATGGACTTTATTGTCATCATATTTGCATATAACGAGATTAAGGACTCCAACTTAAAGGGGAACATTATCACAATTTCAGAAGGGTTAAAACCATTAAAAATCAGTTCCCAGTGGCTTATTATATTTTTCGAACTTTTTTTCAAAATTTTACCCATCACGCAATATCCCTAAAAAAAAAGCTTCAAAGTGCCTGATTTTAACCATTGTTATATACACCCGTCCATTTTCCTGTGACGTCACATAGTGATGCCAACACAAACAAACATGGCGCATAGAACAGCAAGATATAGCGACATTAGCTCGGATTCAGACTCGGATTTCAGCGGCTTAAGCGATTCAACAGATTATGCATGTATTGAAACGGATGGTTGTAGTGTGGAGGCAGGTAGCGAAAACCAAATTGAAGAAGAAACTGAAGCTATTGAGCCATATCGGTTTGAACCGTATGCAAGCGAAACCGACGAAAACGACACGACAGCCAGCGACACGGGAGAAAGCGAGGACGAATTCGGCGATCGCCTTCTAACCAACGATTGGTATGTGTTTGTTTGGCATTAAAGGAAACTAACAACTATGAACTAGGTTTACAGCATATGAAATACATTTGGCAACAACATGCACTTTGAGAGTGCAGACAGCCCAATTTTCATCAATTAATATATTCTGTAGACATACCCTCTGTCCAGTTTTGGAGTTGATGTCAGCAGGCCAGGGAAGCTAGGGTCGATATTCTTCTCTTGATCATCTTCGGTGGCATAAGGGACGGTGTGAGCCAAGACATCCAGGGGGTTTAGCTCGCTCGTCTGCGGGAACAAACTGCCGCCATTGCTTGCCGTGCTACCAAGTCCTTTGTCCCTGAATAGCTCACACACTCCGGCAGATTCAATGGGGGTCTGGCGGCAGATTTCTTTGACTTTATCGTTGGAAATGCATCTGCTTTGAGTGTCGCAGGATATCCACACATTCTTGCCATCTCTGTCGTAGCATAGCTTTCGTCGGTAAAGTGTGCGGAACAAACGTCCAATTTCTTGCCACTGGTGCAACTTGAATCCGTCCCTGTTCGTGTTGTTACACCCTCCGACAACACACCGACGAGGCATGATGTCTCCAAGGTACGGAAAACAGTCGAAAAAACGGAAAATAACAGAGCTGATTTGACTCGGTGTTTGAGAAAATGGCGGATTGCTTCCCGAGAGCGAATAATAGAAAGGCGTTTAATTCGCCAAAATTCACCCATTTAGAGTTCGGAAATCGGTTAAAAAAATATATGGTCTTTTTTCTGCAACATCAAGGTATATATTGACGCTTACATAGGTCTGGTGATAATGTACCCCTTTACGGTGCGGTAGTGGGAACAAATATGGGGTAAAAGTAAATTACACAAGAGGTAATAAAGAAAAACAAAAAACTAACAATTGAAATAAACAGACTACTATCCAATAAAAATAATAAGCAATCCTGTACAATATAGAAATACTAAATACCGTACAATATACAGAACAAGACAAGAGTACCGGAGTAATCAATATCAATCAGTGTCGGACGTATTGCACTCGAAGGGTAACATTGCACAGTAGGGTATTAGGGTAGGATATTGTATAGGATTAACAAACATTATTATAAGAGCTAATGCCGAGGAACTACTTTTAGTTGATTACAGAAGGAAACTAGCTACTGCAGCTATTGACCTACTGAGCTGCTGTATTGCCTCTGTGTTGGTAAAAGTGTGTGCTAGATTTTAAATCAAGCCTCTCGCTAGTATAGCAGAAGGTTGTGGCATTAACGTCAGAAGTTGATTAACTTTGACATTCAACTGAGAACCAAAGACATTGCGAAGAAGACACACCATTTTTTTTTTTTTCCCTTAGTGAGGGTTATCATGAATTCATCATCTAATCAGGAAACACAAGACTTGCGGTGAAATATAGGGATGTCCGATAATATTGGACTGCCGATATCATCGGCCGATAAATGCTTTAAAATGTAATATCGGAAATTATCGGTATCGGTTTCAAAATTATCGGTATCTGTGTCAAAAACTTTTTTTTTTTTTAAACGCCGCTGTGTACACGGACGTAGGGAGAAGTACAGAGCGCTGCCTTTGCGTGCCGGCCCAATCACATAATATCTAAGGCTTTTCACACACACAAGTGAATGCAATGCATACGTGGTCAACAGCCATACAGGTCACACTGAGGGTGGCTGTATAAACAACTTTAACACTGTTACAAATATGCGCCACACTGTGAACCCACACCAAACAAGAATGACAAACACATTTCGGGAGAACATCCGCACCGTAACACAACATGAACACAACAGAACAAATACCCAGAACCCCTTGCAGCAGTAACTCTTTCGGGACGCTACAAAATACACCCCCCGCTACCGCCTAACCCCCCACCTTAACCCCACCCCCCCTAACCCCGCCCACCTCACCCTCCTCATGCTCTCTCAGGGAGAGCATGTCCCAAATTCAAAGCTGCTGTTTTGAGGCATTTAAAAAAAAAAAAAAAAAAAAAAAGCACTTTGTGACTTCAATAATAAATATGGCAGTGCCATGTTGGCACTTTTTTCCATAACTTGAGTTGATTTATTTTGGAAAACCTTGTTACAATGTTTAATGCATCCAACGGGGCATCACAACAAAATTAGGCATAATAATGTGTTAATTCCACAACTGTATATATCTATATCGGTTGATATTGGTATCAGTAATTAAGAGTTGGACAATATCGGAATATCGGATATCGGCAAAAAAGCCATTATCGGACATCTCTAGTGAAATATATAAACATCCCATCAGTCGGCATCCCACTGAGAGCAGACATTGTACATTAAGTGATTGTTTTATTTTGTTCATAGTAGGATTGTACGGTATACCGGTATTAGTATAGTACCGCAATACTAATGAATCATATTCGGCCTCTAAAAAGGACCGATCCGCCAACCCCCCTACACCTAACATCCACTGTAATGATACCAAGTACCGTAGATAGATAGATAGTACTTAATCAATCAATCAATGTTTATTTATATAGCCCTAAATCACAAGTGTCTCAAAGGGCTGCACAAGCCACAACGACATCCTCGGTACAAAGCCCACATAAGGGCAAGGAAAAACTCACCCCAGTGGGACGTCGATGTGAATGACTATGAGAAACCTTGGAGAGGACCGCATATGTGGGTAACCCCCCCCCCCCTCTAGGGGAGACCGAAAGCAATGGATGTCGAGTGGGTCTGACATAATATTGTGAGAGTCCAGTCCATAGTGGATCCAACATAATAGTAAGAGTCCAGTCCATAGTGGGGCCAGCAGGACACCATCCCGAGCGGAGACGGGTCAGCAGCGCAGAGATGTTCCCAGTCGATGCACAGGCGAGCGGTCCTCCCCGGGTCCCGACTCTGGACAGCCATCACTTCATCCATGGCCACCGGACCTGTGCCCCCCCCCCCCTCCACAAGGAATAGGGGAGCAGAGGAGAAAAGAAAAGAAACGGCAGATCAACTGGTCTAACAGGGGGGCTATTTAAAGGCTAGAGTATACAAATGAGTTTTAAGATGGGACTTAAATGCTTCTACTGAGGTAGCATCTCTAATTGTTACCGGGAGGGCATTCCATAGTACTGGAGCCCGAATAGAAAACGCTCTATAGCCCGCAGACTTTTTTTGGGCTCTGGGAATCACTAATAAGCCGGAGTTCTTTGAACGCAGATTTCTTGCCGGGACATATGGTACAATACAAAGAACTCAGATTTCTTGCCGGGACATATGGTACAATGCAATCGACAAGATAGGACGGAGCTAGACCGTGTAGTATTTTATACGTAAGTAGTAAAACCTTAAAGTCACATCTTAAGTGCACAGGAAGCCAGTGCAGGTGAGCCAGTATAGGCGTAATATGATCAAACTTTCTTGTTCTTGTCAAAAGTCTAGCAGCCGCATTTTGTACCAATTGTAGTCTTTTAATGCTAGACATAGGGAGACCCGAAAATAATACGTTACAGTAGTCGAGACGAGACGTAACGAACGCATGAATAATGATCTCAGCGTCGCTAGTGGATAAAATAGAACGAATTTTAGCGATATTACGGAGATGAAAGAAGGCCGTTTTAGTGACACTCTTAATGGGTGACTCAAAGGAGAGAGTTGATTATTATAATAATTAGTATTGATTCCTTCAGGAGAGTTCCCTCAGGAAAATTAAAAGTTGCATATCTAGTCGATACTACTATGATTATGTCAATATTTTTTGGCATCACAACATCTTCTTTCGTTTATTTAAAATGCATATTATGTTTATAAACTCAGGAAGTATGTCCCTGGACACATGAGGACTTTGATTATGACCAATGTATGATCCTGTAGCGACTTGGTATCGGATTGATACCTAAATTTGTGGTATCAACCAAAACTAATGTAAAGTATCAAACAGAAGAGTAAGTGATTACATTTTAATAGAATTGTAGATATAACATGAGAGAAAGTAAGCAGATATTAGCAGTAAATGAACAAGTAGATTAATAATTCATTTTTTACCACTTGTCCTTAATAATGTTGACAAAATAATAGAATGCAATATGACACAATATGTTACTGCATGTGTCAGTAGATTAAATTAGGAGCCTTTGTTTGCTTACTTACTAATAAAAGACAAGTTGTCTTGTATGTTCACTATTTTATTTAAGGACAAACTTACAATAACAAACATGTTTTATGTACCCTAAGATTTTTTGTTAATATAAAGCCAATAATGCATTTTTTTTGTGGTCTCCTCTATTTAGAAAAGTACTGAAAAGTATCGAAATAATTTTATTACCGGGACCAGTACCAAAATATTGGTATCGGGACAACACTAGTTCATAGTTTGTATATCTTTTTTTTTTTTAGCAATAGCGTTACATGATGTTTAGAGTGTCACTAGAGCTGGATCTGATTATCACTCAGTTTTTGAAACTTGTAATTCATCCTCTGTATATTCAGGCTCAAAAATGTAAGGTTCTGCATCATCTATTGCATACCTGCCAACTACTCCGGTTTTCCCGTAATTAGTACGGTTTTCATCAACCTATTCCGGGTTACGGTTGCAGTGATAAAAAATACGGTTTTTCATTAATTAAAAAAAAAAAAGGGTGAAAACTACGCGAATTGCACCAAGATTTTTCGATCAGACACTGAGGAATTAGCGATGTAAAAGACCACGTTGGGACAAAAAAACACAAGTCTAATGCCGTTGCTAACGATACAAGTGGAAAACTTTCAACGTTTTTCGTCGCCCAAACAGATTCTTTGGATGTGATAAATGCCGAAGTTTTATTTACGGAGGCAATAATTGAGCATGGACTTCCAATCGCACTGGCTGATCACATGGGACAGTTAAATGTTTGTAATGCAACCTTTAAAAATCATTACGCGGTGATCGCGGTCCCAAAAATAAACTTTTCTTGCATGATAATGTCCAGAAAAACTCACTTTATATTACTATAGAGTCCTTTTAACGAATGAGTTTGATGGTTTATCACAAACCTTAAATGAAAGAAGTCCTTTGTTCTCCTGCACCATGCATGCGCTTTGGCCTTGCTTCGTGTTTGGTGCGCAATCCTGTCGGCTGTATTTCACAGCACGTCTTTGACAACTTGAAGTGGCATAAAACATTTAAAACAAAGGGGTTATAGGAACAATCACTTTCAGTGTTTTATGCCACTTCAAGTTGTCAAAGACGGTATGCTGGTGCCCGACTGCCACAAGTGGAACAAACATTTGAAACAAAGGGGTTATAGGAACAATCACTTTCAGTGTTTTATGCCACTTCAAGTAAACTTATCATAAAGTTACCATATCATTTTTGCAGTATGATCAATCTGATAGAATAAATTTGGATTTTAGCCACAAAAAGGTAATGACACCAATGTTATCTATTGGAATTGTTTAGTACTGTTAAAAGTGTTTATACTATTTATGCTTTCAAGTCCAAGTTGAAGAAATCTTGTTAAATGTTGACAGCATAACTACCAAAATACAGAAGTATGTCCTTAATATTTTTGCAGTGCTATTTCTGTTGAAAAGTTAAAATGATTACATTAGAGATGTGATGTGCCACTTTTCAAGTGTCTGATGGCTTAAATTAATTTTCATTAATTTTTCATATTTTGAATTCTTTTGAAAGGCTTACAAAAAAACTACATTTGAATTGTAATTCCATGCTATTGACAGGACTATTAATTTTAATGAAGTTAGCTTACCATGTTTACAGTATGATAATTGTGATAGAAATGTGAATTTTAGGCACAGAATATTTTTTACAATTGAACAAGGCAGTAGATTATACAAGCTTGGACAAAAAGTTAATAATGACACCAATTTTTTTTTTAATGGAATTGTTTAGTACTGTTTTACCATTTGTTTACTGTAAAAAGTGTTTATACTGTTTATACTTTCAATTAACAAATTGAAGTCTTGTGAAAGGTTGACAGGATAACTGGCATTGACTGTCAAAATAATTTCAAACTATTGAAGTTAGCTTACAGAATAAACATGTCAATCAACCCATATGATTTTTGCTGTAATATTTTTGTTTTGAAAAGTCACTGTGACTGATAGAAAAGTGATGGTTTTAGCAACATTTTAACCTGTCTAAATGCTAATAATCATTTTGCGTCGGTGGGCGAAGCCTGAACCCCCCACCAGGACTTTGTCCTGGACCTACCGGGGCCTGCGGCACCTGGACCCTGGCTACTAGGTTTTTCTGATTTCAAAAGTTGGCAGGTATGCTATTGTCCCAAAGTAGTCTTAGTTGGCTCTCATGATTAGTGGTGGTAGTTGTTGTCGAAGGAAATAGCAAACGTTGCAATGAAATCAATGTGCCCCCAAAACAGCACATTTTTAACATGTAAAATGATTTTTTTTAGATAATAAATGTAATATAAAAAGAATACAATATAATCTAGTTTGAACAACTAACTAGTTTTAAGAAGTAACATAATAATAATGTACAGCATTGGAGAGTGGACTACTGCGGATCTCCTTCCAGCTTGTTCCCCATCAAACACACCATCAGCAGCTTTTCCATATTTTCCTGGATAAATGTCCAACGCCTGGACATTATTCTAACATTCTTGGCTGGTGTGACCCAATTTGCTTCAATATGGTGCAGATAAGCAATGATGGGCTCAAATTGCTCCACCAAGTTGGCGACACGTTTTTGGTGATTTTTTTTTCTTCTTTAATTTAATAAATATCATCCACTCCTTCTCCTCAGTACTGTCCTTCACACTCACTTTCTTCCTTCCCATGCTTGGGAAAAAACAAAGTTATGTCGATCTCTCGCTGTAAGCTAATGCCCGCGAGTAAGACCAGTTGTTTTGGGGCGGATCTTACGGGGTTCACATGTAGTACTGTACTTGTTTCTCCACTTTGAGACCCCATCTGGAAATAACCCTCTGAAGGTGAGATTTTTGTCGATCGACTATAGGACAAATTACCAATTTAACTATTGTTTTTTTTATATGGGATGAAAGCCCCTCTCCTGGGATGTTCTGAACTCCTGTTTTCATGTCCGTGTTGTATTAAGCCGAATCAAGCTGCTTTGGTGTCGGAATACACACTCTGCAACATCCAGCCCAACCCATCACCCGCCGACTTGCCTTCAGACACGTGCAAGGACCCCCTGCCTCTGACAGACGTGTAAGCAGATGCAGCCAGACCCGGTAATGGCAGGTGATTATAAGCGGCACACGTGCCAAACTAATTAAACCCCTGGGTTGACAGCAGCATTTGGTACCACTGGCATCCTGGCATCGCGGTGGGGAGCATTAAGATAATTGTAGCAGCGGCGGCACAAGTCACCTGCGAGAGTGCAGCTAACATGGTCATTTATATGTCAGCTGGATGACATGTGCTATAAACAATGCAAACAGATGGGTCCGCTGTACGATGACGACGTTTGTTTTATGGATATATATTAGGGTTGTACGGTATACCGGTATTAGTATAGTACCGCAATCATATTCGGTACTATACCGCCTCTGAAAAGTACCGGTCCACCACCCCCCCCGCACCCTGTCGTCGTCACGTCGTGTCATTGCTGGTTTACAAGGAGACGAGCATGTTCGGCAGCGCACAATCACAGAGTACTTACAAGCAGGCACAGTGTGTAGACAGAAAAGGGAGAACAGATGCATTTTGGCTTAAAAACTAACAAAGGTGAAGTTCTAACACTGAAACGCCCTCAGGACACACTTGCCAACCCTCCCGGATTTTCCGGGAGACTCCCAAAATTCAGCGCCTCTCCCGAAAACCTCCCGGGACAAATTTTCTCCCGAAAATCTCCCGAAATTCTGACGGAGCTGGAGGCCATGCCCCCTCCAGGTTTATTGTTAGGCAGTTTTATTAATGTCCTCCCAGCGTGGCAACAACACATAACAACAGCAGTCACGTTTTGTCTACCATAAAGCAGTTTGTCTGCCGTAAACAGCAATGTTGTGACACTCTTAAACAGGACAATACTGCCTTCTACTGTACATGCATATGCATGATATATATATATATATATATATATATATATATATATATGTCTTAATAAGGTTATCCAAAAAATAGTGCTCGATACCGTAGTAGAGCGCAATATATGTATGTGTGGGGAAAAAAATCACAAGACTATTTCATCTCTACAGGCCTGTTTCATGAGGGGGGTACCCTCAATCGTCAGGAGATTTTAATGGGAGCATTCGCATACCATGGTTTATATAGGGCACAGAGTGGGTGGGTACAGGCTGGCGTAGGGGCGTGGTGATTGGCTCATGTGTTACCTAGGAGGTGTTTCCGTCTATGGCGGCATGTTGTTACAATTTCGCTGCGCTTGTTGAGGGATGACAGGTCTGGACGGTAAATAATAAACAGTTTCTCTTTCAAGCATAGGTTGCATCTTTTATTACCACTATTGTAAGGTGTGCTGGATGCAAGAATTTGCCATGTTATTGAATATTCAACATTATTGTCTTTGAGGTCCCAAATGTGTTTGCTGAGTTCTGTGGTATTTCGCAGGTTTTTGTTCCTGAAAGAAGCCTTGTGATTGTTCCATCTGGTTTTGAATTCACCCTCGGTTAATCCTACATATGTGTCGGATGTGTTAATGTCCTTGCGTATTACCTTAGATTGGTAGACAACTGATGTTTGTAAGCACCCCCCGTTGAGGGGGCAATCAGAACATTGGACACAAATTCCTCAATCTGATTGACAAACACTTTCCCAAAGACAACAACCTAAGAAAAGTATTCAACAAGAACAACATTAAATTGAGCTACAGCTGCATGAACAATATACGACAAATCATCTCAAACCACAACAAAACAATTGCAAATGAGCCGTCGACCCCCAGTCAGAGCGACTCCAAAACCAACAAAGCATGTAACTGTCGAAAGAAACCTGATTGCCCCCTCAACGGGGGGTGCTTACAAACATCAGTTGTCTACCAATCTAAGGTAATACGCAAGGACATTAACACATCCGACACATATGTAGGATTAACCGAGGGTGAATTCAAAACCAGATGGAACAATCACAAGGCTTCTTTCAGGAACAAAAACCTGCGAAATACCACAGAACTCAGCAAACACATTTGGGACCTCAAAGACAATAATGTTGAATATTCAATAACATGGCAAATTCTTGCATCCAGCACACCTTACAATAGTGGGAATAAAAGATGCAACCTATGCTTGAAAGAGAAACTGTTTATTATTTACCGTCCAGACCTGTCATCCCTCAACAAGCGCAGCGAAATTGTAACAACATGCCGCCATAGACGGAAACACCTCCTAGGTAACACATGAACCAATCACCACGCCCCTAGGCCAGCCTGTACCCACCCACTCTGTGCCCTATATAAACCATGGTATGCGAATGCTCCCATTAAAATCTCCTGACGATTGAGGGTACCCCCCCTCATGAAACAGGCCTGTAGAGATGAAATAGTCTTGTGATTTTTTTTCCCACACATACATATATATATATATATATATATATATATATATATATATATATATATATATATATATATATGAAAATACTTGACTATATATATATATATATATATATATATATATATATATATATATATATATGAAAATACTTGACTATATATATATATATATATATATATATATATATATCAAATACTTGACTTCACCAAGTCAAGTATTTCTTATGTATATATATATATACAGTATATATATATAGATATATATGTGAAATACTTGAATTCACCAAGTCAAGTATTTCTTATATATATATATATATATATATATATATATATATATATATATATATGTGAAATACTTGACTTGGTGAATTCTAGCTATAAATATACTCCTCCCCTCTTAACCACGCCCCCAACCACGCCCCCACCTCACCTCCGACCACGCCCCCGCCATCCTCCACCCCCCACCTCCCGAAATCGGAGGTCTCAAGGTTGGCAAGTATGCCTCAGGAAGAGGTGCTTTAAGACATAACTAGCGAGCTAGCGGCTAACGTCCATCCGCAGTCTGCAGTGTTGTCTTCTAGATCACTAATCCTCGCCTCCATGGCGACAAAGTTAATTTCTTTGAAGTATCATCCCTGCAGGACGAGGAATAGCTAAACACGCTTCACTACACACCGTAGCTCACCAGCGTCACAATGTAAACAACCTAACATCCACTGTAATGATACCAAGTACAGGGGCGTATCTAGTCGATGCTACTATGATTACATCAATATTCTTTAGCATCACAAAATATTCTTTATTTATGTTGTTTTTATGTTTATAAACTCAGGAAATATGTCCCCGGACACATGCGGACTTTGAATATGACCAATGTATGATCCTGTAACGACTTGGTATCAGATTGATACCCAAATTTGTGGTATCATCCAAAACTAATGTAAAGTATCTAACAACAGAAGAATAAGTGATTATTACATTTTAACAGAAGTGTAGATAGAACATGTTGAAAGAGAAAGTAAGCATATATTAACAGTAAATGAACAAGTAGATTAATAATTCCTTTTCTACCACTTGTCCCTCAAAATTTTGACGAAAATAATAGAATGCAAAATGACACAATATGTTACTGCATATGTCAGCAGCTAAATTAGGAGCATTACTCACAATTTGTAGAACCCATCCGCTGTATAAGCCAGTGGTACCGTCGTAGTCGGTGAAAGTGGCGGGGAAACCATTTCGCCGCCGATGTTGTGCCAAAATTTGATTGCCTGCCAAAAATGGACTTCCTTCGCGGGAGCACGCACCGCTCGCTAAACCTGCATTGCTTAGCTTCGTCTGTCCACAGCGGATTACTAGATGTGAGACAAACACTTCATCTTTGTGGTAATTGTACCGGTGAGTTCTATGTGGCTTTCTATGGCTCGTATGGTTCCTTTGCCACTTCTTGTGATTGGATACTCACTTGGGACTCCGAAGTGAGTATCCAATCACAGCGTTAGGCCAGCTCGAAGGCCTTACTGACAACAACTCGTGATCTGATTGACTATCATAATTGTCTATCAACTGTATGTGCCCGTTCACTTACAGTGCACAGACGCCCGCATTATTGATTCTGAAGGCCTCGGGCAGATTTGGTACAGCATGGCAACATAAGCTAGCTGAATTCTGATTGGATACAAACTCTAAACCAGTGGTTCTTAACCTGGGTTCAATGGAACCCTAGGGGTTCGGTGAGTCGGCCTCAGGGGTTCGGCGCAGGTCAAAACACACCCGACTCATCGTGTAAATAAAAACTTCTCCCTATCGGCGTATTACGGATACGGCAACAGCTGACTGATTTGCAGGTGTGTAATTTGTTGTGAATTTATGCACTGTGTTGGTTTTGTTCTTTGAACAAGGTGATGTTCATGCATGGTTCATTTTGTGCACCAGTAAAAAAAAACATGGTAACACTTTAGTATGGGGAACACATTCACCATTAATTAGTTGCTTATTAACATGCAAATTGGGGCGGCATGGCGTAGTGGGTAGAG
Source organism: Nerophis lumbriciformis (assembly GCF_033978685.3). Classification (NCBI taxonomy): domain Eukaryota; kingdom Metazoa; phylum Chordata; class Actinopteri; order Syngnathiformes; family Syngnathidae; genus Nerophis; species Nerophis lumbriciformis. Next base: position 52,945,384 of record NC_084553.2, on the reverse strand, counting down.
CAACCGTGCCAGAAACCTGAGGGTTGCAGGTTCGCTCCCCGCCTCTTACCATCCAAAAAAAAAAAATCGCTGCCGTTGTGTCCTTGGGCGGGACACTTCACCCTTTGCCCCCGGTGCCACTCACACCGGTGAATTGAATGATGAATGATAGGTGGTGGTCGGAGGGGCCGTTGGCGCAAATTGCAGCCACGCTTCCGTCAGTCTACCCCAGGGCAGCTGTGGCTATGAAAGTAGCTTACCACCACCAGGTGTGAATGAATGATGGGTTCTACATGTAAAGCGACTTTGGGTACTTAGAAAAGCGCTATATAAATCCCAGTTATTAAATTAGTAACATATTGGCTCTTAACTAGTCATTATTAAGTACTTATTAATGCCTTATTCGGCATGGCCTTATTATAACCCTAACCCTCTAACCCTAACCCTAACCAAATAACTCTAAATTAAGTCTTTGTTACTTAGAATATGTTACCCTAGTGTCCAAATAACTCTAAATTAAGTCTCTGTTACTTAGAATAGGTTCCCCATACTAAAGTGTCACCAAAAACATATCATTTTTTCTTGAATTTCAAAAAATAAAATAAAATAAATTTTCACTAAAGAAGGGTTCGGTGAATGCGCATATGAAACTGGTATGGTTCGGTACCTCCAACAAGGTTAAGAACCACTGCCCTAAACTAAAAACAACAGCATTAGAAGGAGCATAATATGACATGAAGAGAATATGAATACTTTTAGATATTTAGGGAAAGGAAATAAAAATAAAATTACTTTTATCTTTAATTATGATCATGATTTCTGGTTATGTTAGGCCAGCAGAGAAGGCCGCCATCCATCCATCCATCCATTTTCTACCGCTTGTCCCTTTTGGGGTCGCGGGGGGTGCTGGAGCATATCTCAGCTGCATTCGGGCGGAAGGCGGTGTACACCCTGGACAAGTCGCCACCTCATCGCAGGGCCAACACAGATAGACAGACAACATTCACACTCACATTCACACACTAGGCCCAATTTAGTGTTGCCAATCAACCTATCCCCAGGTGCATGTTTTTGGCGACCCGGAGGAAACCCACGCAGTCACAGGAAGAACATATACAGCATACTTGCCAACCCTCCCGGATTTTCCGGGAGACTCCCGAAATTCAGCACCTTTCCCGAAAACCTTCCGGGACAAATTTTCTCCCGAAAATCTCCCGAAATTCAGGCACACAATATAAACAGCATACCTGCCCAATCACGTTATAACTGTAGAATGATGGAGGGCGAGTTCTTGGTTTCTTATGTGGGTTTATTGTTAGGCAGTTTCATTAACGTCCTCCCAGCGCGGTAACAACACACAACAACAGCATTTCGTCTACCGTAAAGCAGTTCGTCTGCCGTAAACAGCAATGTTGTGACACTCTTAAACAGGACAATACTGCCATCTAGTGCATTTGATGAAAGCACTTTTTGCATGCCACACAGCAATGCATCATCAGTGAGGGTGTTCAGCATGGTTAGAAAAATAGTGACAAATAGAACATGGACAATTCAACCCTTAACTCAACAATGAGTAGATGAGTGTTATGTGTGTGTATATGTGTAAATAAATGAACACTGAAATTCAAGTATTTATTTTATTTATATATATATATATATATATATATATATATATATATATATATATATATATATATATATATGAAATACTTGACTTAGTATTTCTTATATATATATATATATATATATATGAAATACTTGACTTGGTGAATCCTAGCTGTAAATATACTCCTCCCCTCTTAACCACGCCCCCAACCACGCCCCGCCCCCAAACACGCCCCCCGCCCCCCACCTCCCGAAATCGGAGGTCTCAAGGTTGACAAGTATGATATACAGTATATATTCACACATTAAAGTGTCTTCAAAGTTTGCAGTTTCTTACTAAAATAGGCACTTTTGTCGAGGCTTGAACCAATTGTTCATGTTTACATTGATTCTTGTGGGGGACTCTGCTTTACTATACAAACACTTTGTTTGGAGAACCATGTTGAGGAGCTAATTAAGTTCGTAGATCCAAGTTCCACTGTATACATTATATCCACCACTCACAAAAATTCATTTTTGGCCTCACATCCCTAACCTTGAAAAAAGGTTATGCAAATAAGTGATATTTGTGTGCTTTTTTTAATGCAAACCTGCAGCCTTCTTTTTACTAAGTCACTTCTTGGCATTCCCTGTTGACGTCTTCCCAAGGCAGTCGCTTGTGTCCCAGTTAGGTCACATTGAGACTCTCGGTCCGTCACTTCTCCAGCTGGCGGACTCCTCTCCTTCAAGGGTCACCCTGGAGTCAGGAGGGCACACCTCTGCCTCTGACACGCACCTGGACTGTTGAGCAAGTGGCGGTACATTCCAGCAGTTGTGCGTAAACTAGTCGGACTGATTCATGTCGTTGCCCGGTGCTATGCGGCAGGTGTGGCCCAGGTGCACCGTGCCGTGTTCTCGAGGCAAGGCGTGTCCACTCCAGGTGAGAGGCAAATATGATACGCTGTCAGTTGTATGTGGCGTTGTGCGAGGAATGCATGCGCGAGGCAGATTTATGTGCTGCGGTTTGGCACTGTGTCACGTCATGGAGAGAGACCCCAGACAACCTTTGTTGTGTAATCCCCAGCTTTTAATCACTTTGGTAAGAAATGGGATGCATTTCACCTATGACTTTTTTCTGGCTTAGAGGCATGGTCACGTACTGTAAATTGTCTAATTATAGCAGGATTATTTTGTGCAGAAAGTACAGTGCATTTCTTGAAAGTAGGAACTCATTTTTTTTCCAACCCCCTTGTTTTTGTTGTATTTCTTTTGTCAGAGATACAAAAAAGTCTAGCTCTCTGGAGGGTCCAGCAACTTAATTATTGACCATATCAAGAATTTGGAGTGCATGAGAAAATGTAGTAAGACTGCAGCTTTCAATTATTTTAGTAATCGAGTAATTTATAGATTAATTTGTTCAATTAATCGAGTGATCGGATAAAACACACCATATTTTTCGGACTATAAGGCGCACCTAAAATCCTTTCATTTTCTCAAAACTCGACAGTGCGCCTTATAACCCGGTGCGCCTAATGTATGGAATCATTTTGGTTGTGCTTACCGACCTTGAAGGTATTTTATTTGGTACATGGTGAAATGGTAAGTGTGACCAGTAGATGGCAGTCACACATAAGAGATACGTGTAGACTGCAATATGACTCAAGTAAATGACGCAAAAATGTTATATGTTCCATTGAAAATATAGAACATTACACACTGTGCTCACAAATCTATCAACATGTTTTTAGTACGACTTTAATTATTTTAGTAATCGAGTAATCTATAGATTAATTTGTTCAATTAATCGAGTAATCGGATAAAACACACCATATTTTTCGGACTATAAGGCGCACCTAAAATCCTTTCATTTTCTCAAAACTCGACAGTGCGCCTTATAACCCGGTGCGCCTAATGTATGTAATCATTTTGGTTGTGCTTACCGACCTTGAAGGTATTTTATTTGGTACATGGTGAAATGGTAAGTGTGACCAGTAGATGGCAGTCACACATAAGAGATGGTCAGAGAGTGTTTGGGCCTGTGTATGTGTGTGTGTGTGTGTTTTGTCTCGTCTTGTGTCATAGTAACAGTGGTACTATTGTATTGTTAGTGTACAAGAGTTTTTCTTGTTTTTGTTTGTATAGTATTGTTCTTGTATTATATTGTTTATGTTAAATGTGGAATGAGTGAGAGGGGTTGGGATATTATAAGCATTTGCTTTATCCAACCCCTTTTCAAGCCTTGCATAAATGTCTCTGCCAAAATGTAAAAAAAAAAAATGTGTGTTGTACGGTGCAGGTTTGAAATAAATAATTCAATTCAATTCAATACGTGTAGACTGCAATATTACTCAAGTAAATGACGCAAGAATGTTATATGTTCCATTGTTGAAAATATAGAACATTACACACAGTGCTCACAAATCTATCAACATGTTTTTAGTACGACTTTGGTAAGCTATGAAGCCGCATAGCCTCCAGAATTGAACTTCTTGCAGACAGACTTAAAAATAATGTGTTAGTATTTTGACCGTGGAGCAAAATTTACACCAAAGCATATCCAATACATCTTATCTGGACCACAAATAGGTGTTGTATGTGTAAATAAAAATCATCATTGATAGTTGAACTGTCCTCGTATGTAGCCCCCCTGCCGACACGCACACATACTGTCACTAGCTCTGTGGTGCACTCAGTTTGGAATCACACACAACTTCCTAACTTTAACAGCCAGGTTGCTACAATCATTTTTTGGATAAAAAATAAAATCCACTTTATTTTATTGATTAATCTTCTTGGTGTCCATAATTATGAACAGAGTGCCAATGTTGTCAACATCAGAGGTCTGGCACTATTAATTCAGGGTGCATCACTGCGCATTCAGCGTTTGAGTCACTCTGACATGAATGGACGTGTCAAAGGGAACGGTGGTGCAGTGAAGGTGTCTTGCTGTGACATCGCTTACACTTGTTAGGGTTTTTTGAAAGCGTGTGTACAAGGCTGTATTCAAGCTCTTTGAAAACACAACTTGTATAAGTGGCCGATGGCGGGCCGATAGCTGGGGCTTAGCGGCTCCTCATTATGTGCTGTAGCAAGCTGATTAAAACCTTTGATTTCTTCCCAGCCTCCAAGTGCGAGAAAAAAGAAAAAAGAGGCCCTCGGAGCGGCCTCCGCGCGTTATCTCCTCATTCAGCCTTGTCATACTAATTACAGTCCGTATTTACTTACACTCTCTTTTTTGTTTCCTGCCCTTTGATAGGCATCTGCGAGCGCCGCCGCCGTTGAGGCTGTTCTCATTAACACGCCCGTATGGGAGATATCGCTGTCGAGTGATGATGATGCCGATGTCGATACAGATAGGAAAAGAGGTCACCGTACAACTGTTGTCTTTTTCGCAGCACCCATGATTTGTGTTGTTGTTATCAGTGACACCTGCGTGGCTGCTTTGCCAGAGAAAAGCGTTAATAGCGCCGCCAAATGACAACACAAACATATGGGATTATAACATATACTCTCCTGAGAGCCCGCGTCCTCTGCAGTGGACATTTGTGTTATGCATAACGGCATTTTTGGGTAATACACAGGACTGCAGAAGATGCTCGTTCTTAGGATGATAGAACACTGCTGGATAATAGTAAGTTATATACTATAAACGTAAGTTCCTCATTTTGGGAGATGATTAACACAAAAGGCTAAGCTTTAGCTTTATTTACATAAAGAGTTCAGACACTAAGGTTACAATTTGTTATTAATTAGCCACTTGTTGAATTAATGAATGAAGTTAAAGTTAAAGTACCAATGATTGTCACACACACATTAGGTGTGGTGAAATTTGTCCTCTGCATTTGACCCATCCCCTTGTTCACCCCCCTGGGAGGTGAGGGGAGCAGTGGGCAGCAGCGGTGGCCGCGCCCGGGAATCATTTTTGGTGATTTAACCCCCAATTCCAACCCTTGATGCTGAGTGCCAAGCAGGGAGGTAATGGCTCCCATTTTTATAGACTTTGGTATGACTCGGCCGGGGTTTTTACTCACAACCTACCGATCTCAGGGCGGACACTCTAACCACTAAGGGTTTAAATAGTGGAAATGAGGTCAAATTTCTTCCAGATCCCGTTTATTTTTTAATCTAAAGGCAAACAATGTATTAAAATTAGTGGTGTCAAATAATACATTTTTTAAGTCGGATTAATCACACTTTTGAATTTGGATTAATCGTGATTAATCACAGGTTAATACTTACTTGCATAATTTGAATAATTTTTTTTTTTAAATTACCCAAATATTTTGACCCAAAAGAAATAAGTCAAAAAGGAAAAATATTAAATGTAAATGCGAATGCAATGTATGTATTTGCTCAAAACTTGGTAACAGTTTTAACTTAAGTCCAATTAAGGTTAGTTTTGAAGTTTATTTTGAAACTCGCTGCACCTTTCTGCGTATATGCATTAGTAATGTTATAATTTTGTGATTAATCGCATTAATTAACTCGTTATTTTTGACAGCCCTAATTAAAGGGGTTGGGGGGTACTACGATGACAGGGGATGCAAAACAATAAGAGTGCAATACCTTTTCATAACATGGTCACTAATGCTTAGTTTCTCTTGTTATATTCTTATTTTACTGTTATATTTTTATTCTCATTGTTGCTTTTTATTTTTATTCTTATTGTAAAATTTTTCAATTTTTTTTCCATTTATACCCCCATTATTTACTTTTTACGTTTTAAATTCAATCTCAATTCTGTACATTGCTGCTGGAATTTTAATTTTCCTGAAGGAATCAATAAAGTACTATCCATCTAAAATCCTAATCATGCGACACAGACCTGATATGGTGGACTATGGAGAAAATGCATGCATTAGTGCTGCCGGTGTTCCGGCGAAACATGCTCCCCAGTGGAATTCATGCCCTCTTTGCGTCTGGGCATGCGTTTGAATCCAAAGAATGCAGAAATTGAATTTTGCATTAAAGGTATTTTTCACGTGACTACAATAGTTAGACCAATTAACACTATTTATTTTGTCATCTAATAAACTGCATTTAACGGATCATAGAGCGCACCGGTATATAAGTCGCACCCACCAAATTTTAGTAGAAAGAAAAAAATCATTTATTAGCTGCACATAGCTGATATCTATGTTGTGAAATTAGTTATTTACACGGAAATGTTTATTTACATACCTTAATTGTTTCCAAACGGTGTCTGTAACACGGCAATAAAACAGCTGATCAAACAAAACGGAAGTCATCGTCATGGACCCACGAGATGCGTCAGCTCGCTGTCCAATCAGCTAAACGGACTCAATACTCTACAGCAGTGGTTCTTAACCTGGGTTCGATGGAACCCTAGGGGTTCGGTGTGTCGGCCTAAGGGGTTCGGCGGAGGTCAAGACACACCCGACTCATCGTGTAAATAAAAACTTCTCCCGATCGGTGTATTACGGATACGGCAACAGCAGAAGTCAGACTGATTTGCAAGTGTGTAATTTGTTATGAGTTAATGCACTGTGTTGATTTTGTTCTTTGAACAAGGTGATGTTCATGCACGGTTCATTTTGTGCACCAGTAAAAAAAAACAACTTTGTCTTGAATTTGAAAAAAAAATAAAATAAAAAAAGTTTTTTCACTAAAGAAGGGTTCGATGAATGCGCATATGAAACTGGTGGGGTTCGGTACCTCCAACAAGGTTAAGAACCACTGCTCTACAGTGATTGTCATTTGATAATACTAACAGACATGCGTAAATGTGTTAGCATATTAGCTAAGGCTAACAATGCTCTGATAGCACGTACAAATATGCATGACAACACTGGTAGCGCTTATAGTAACAAAATCGCTAATACTTGGTTAATATTCAGGACATTAAAATGTAAACAGACTCTTTGATTGATTGATTGAAAATTGTATTAGTATATTGCACAGTTCAGTACATATTCTGTACAATTGACCACTAAATGGTAACACCCGAATAAGTTTTTCAACTTGTTTAAGTTGGGGTCCACTATATACTATCATATATACTATCAGCATAATACAGTCATCACACAAGTTAATCATCAGAGTATATACATTGAATTATTTACAATCCGGGGTGTGGGATGCGGGGGGCGGGGGGCGGTTAGGTTTGGTTGTTATCAACACTTCAGTCATCAACAATTGCATCATCAGAGAAATGGACATTGGAACAGTGTAGGACTGACTTGGTAGGATATGTACAGCTAGTAGTGGACATAGATAGAGAGATCAGAAAGCATAAGAAAAAGCATCTACATTTGACTATTTACATTTGATTATTTACAATCCGGGGAGGTAGGATGTGGAAGGGAGGATGTTAGTTTAGGGTTGAAGTTGCCTGGAGGTGTTCTTTTATTGCGGTTTTGAAGGAGGATAGAGATGCCCTTTCTTTTACACCTGTTGGGAGTGCATTCCATATTGATGTGGCATAGAAAGAGAATGAGTTAAGACCTTTTGTTAGATCGGAATATGGGTTTAACGTGGTTAGTGGAGCTCCCCCTGGTGTTGTGGTTATGGCGGTCATTTACGTTAAGGAAGTAGTTTGACATGTACTTCGGTATCAGGGAGGTGTAGCGGATTTTATAGACTAGGCTCAGTGCAAGTTGTTTAACTCTGTCCTCCACCCTGAGCCAGCACACTTTGGAGAAGTGGGTTGGAGTGAGGTGTGATCTGGGGTGGAGGTCTAGAAGTCTTGTTGGCCGTTTTTAGTTGTTTTTTTTAATAGTTTATTTACCTCAAAGAACATCATCCACTTTTTCGTCCCAATGTCCTTCACACTCTCTCTCTTCCTTCCCATGCTTGGAAAACAAAGTTGGCTATAAGCGAATGCTAGTGACGAAGACTGGATGTTTTTGGTAGGATCTTACAGGGTCCACTGTGACATATGCTGCGCCGACTAATGGCGTGAAAGCTTAACAATTAGCCGAGAGACAGCGCTTATCTCAAAACAACTCTTAAGTTGAGGTACTGTACTGTACAGCAGCTGCATCGTAGGATTAGTAGATGGTTCAAGGAAACCGGAAGCATGATCAGGGGTGGTCGGTGTGTATGGCGGACAGCTGACTGCTACACGGAGGGCTTCTCTGCTTTTTTAGAATATCAGTGCAAGTGAGGGATTCCCAGACATCCTGAATGAGTGAGCTGCATGTATGCAGCCCGTTAGTCTGGGGAAACATATGGTGCCATTTGGAGGCCCAGACTGGTGCACGCTGTTCTCCTGTAATTAGACTGGCCCAGCAGAGCTTCTACATAAGTGCCCAGTGATAGCCCCCCCCCAACACACACACTTTCCACTGCAGGTTATATATATGAGTGCATCATTGCCACCCCCCAGCACAGAGGCCAAGCACACACGTCCTGTTAACAAAATGTTCAAACGCCAGTGAACAACTTGGGCAGGCGCGTACCACGGGCCGGACTAATGCATGTGGTGTCAACGTGGAAAAAAGGAGTTTATTTCATACTTGCCAACCCTCCCGAATTTTCCGGGGGACTCCCGAAATTCAGCGCCTCTCCCGAAAACCTCCCGGGACAAATTTTCTCCCGAAAATCTCCCGATTTTCAGCCGGAGCTGGAAGCCACGCCCCCTCCAGCTCCATGCGGACCCGAGTGAGGACAGCCTTTTTTCACGACGGGAGGACAACAGGGTGACAAGAACTAAATCATCTAGACTAGAGATAAATTGTATTATGTTTATCTTACCTAAAAATAAATATATTTATTAATTTAAAAAAAATTTAAAAAAAATACAATTTTACTATATTTTGCTAAAAACATCAAAATTAATTGTATTTTTATTTGTATTTTTTATGACTCCTTATTACATCCAGCCATAGAATTATACATTAAAATAAACATATTTGAAATAATTGATTTTAAATTATCATAATAATTCATTTAAAATTACCATATTTAATTATTAAAATAATTGCTTGTTTATCAACAACTTTAGCATTTTATTCATTACATTTTGAAACTCTCAGAAGCCAAGTTGTTATATTCCTTAATATTTATTTATGCAAGTTTGAAGTATCAATTATCTAAACAGTTTTGTTTGCATATTTTCAGGATGTAGATATATACTGTATATATATATATACTGTATATATATATGTATGAAATACTTGACTTGGTGAATTCTAGCTGTCAATATACTCCTCCCCTCTTAACCACGCCCCCAGCCCCGCCCCACCCCGACCACGCCCCCGCCCCCCAACTCCCCACCTCCCGAAATCGGAGGTCTCAAGGTTGGCAAGTATGGTTTATTTAGATAATCACATATAGTGACAATTTTTAATCACAACAATGTAATCCATCCAAACGGTAGATATTGCTTGTGCAAACATCAATTTGAAGCAAATATAGGACAGAAATATCCACAGATTGTTCTCCAATGTCGGTTGATATTGTTGAACGTGTTTGAAAATAGCCACATATTGCAGTCTATTTGCGCCATTCTCTCTTTTTTTGTTCCTCTTTTTTTTTTTTTAATAAAAGCACTGTTCCAAAGGGACAAAGTCATTCATAATTATAGCTGGGTTACTGTAATAAAATATAAGAATCCTCTTTATTGGCCAAGTATGTAACACACAAGGAATTTGACTTGGTACTGTTCATATTTTTTTTTAGTCCTGGTAATAATAACAATGGTAAATATTCTCCGACCCCACAAATAGTGTGTGGAAGACTTGCTCTTCCGGGTTCTTCAGACCACCAATTACAGGCATGACCGCCTCGTTCATCTTTCTGAACAATAATTTATTTTGCAATAAATGTTTTTTGTGTTCGTTTTCAGTCATTTCTGTCCGTCTCGCCCTCACTCTTGTTCGTGCTCGGGTTTTCTCTGCTGCTCACTGCTCCCCTCACCTCCCAGGGGGTGAACAAGGGGATGGGTCGAATGCAGAGGACACATTTCACCACACCTAGTGCGTGTGTGTGACTATCGTTGGGACTTTAACTTTAACTTAATGGGGACTTTGAATATGACTACTTGGTATCGGATCGATACCTAAATTTGTGGTATCATCCAAAACTAATTTAAAGTATCCAAACAGAAGAATAAGTGATTATTAATTTTTTTTTAACAGAAGTTTAGGTAGAACATGTTGAAACGGAAAATAACCAGATAGTAACAGTAAATGAACAAGTGGATTAATAATTCATTTTTACAGCTTGTCCTTTATTATTTTGACAAAATAATACAATAATAAATGACACAATATGTTGCTGCATACATCAGCAAACTAATTAGGAGTCTTTGTTTGCTAACTTACTAATAAAAGACAAGTTGTCTAGTATGTTCTCCGATTGCAAAAAGAAACATACGTTTAATATACCCTAAGTTATTATTAGAGATGTCCGATAATATCGGCCTGCCGATACAACAAAAATTATCGGTATGTTTTTTTTATTATTGGTATCATTTTTTTATTTTTTTATTATTATTATTTTTTTAATTAAATCAACATAAAAAACACAAGATACACTTACAATTAGTGCACCAACCCAAAAAACCTCCCTCCCCCACTCATTCACACAAAAGGGTTGTTTATTTTTTGTTATTAATATTCTGGTTCCTACATTATATATCAATATATATCAATACAGTCTGCAAGGGATACAGTCCGTAAGCACACATGATTGTGCGTGCTGCTGGTCCACTAATAGTACTAACCTTTAACAGTTAATTTTACTCATTTTCATTAATTACTAGTTTCTATGTAACTGTTTTTATATTGTTTTAATTTATTTTTTATTCAAGAAAATGTTTTTAATTTATTTATCTTATTTTATTGTATTAATTTAAAAAAAAAAAAGTACCTTATCTTCACCATACCTGGTTGTCCAAATTAGGCATAATAATGTGTTAATTCCACGACTGTATATATCGGTTGATATTGGTATCGGTTGATATCGGTATCGGTAATTAAAGAGTTGGACAATATCGGATATCGGCAAAAAGCCATTATCGGACATCCCTAGTTATTATGTTAAAATAAAGCTAATAATGAAATTTTTTTGTGGTGCCCTTTATTTAGAAAAGTATCGAAAAACATTTTGGTACCGGTACCAAAAAATTTGTATCGGGGCAATCCTAATGCAAATGTGTACATAGTGTAGATAACGTTTGCAGTATTGGGTGTGTGTAAATGTGGCAAATGGCTGTGTTTATGTTTATGTTTTGTGGAGATTTCCCGACATACGTGCAAATATGAAATACTGAGTTGTCAGGAGTTCTCCAGAAAGTGTTTTTAAGCAATGCAGCCAAACTTGCTGAAAATCTGTTGTTAAAGACGTAGGACTTGGAAGAATACCTGCTAGCTTTGGATTCTATGCCCTGGCTTTGTTCCTTTGTAGTGTTCTTCTTAATTGTCTTCCTACTCGGGAGCAGCTTGTGCGTGGAAGGCATGGCTTGTGTTGGCAGCGTTGTGGGGGCGTCAGCTGGGCCGTTGGCCTGTCAGCGATAGGGGGGGGGGAAACCGTCTGGCAGCTCGGCGGGACGGCCCCGTTAAGGATACGCTGCTGGGACACGGTCTCAACCTGATCCAAAACACACCAGCAGCATACAGTATACATAGTGTACATAAATATAGCCCAGGAGGGATGAAGACGTTTCTACCTCATTTATAAAATGTGACGTGTCCAATCTGCCCTCTCCCCCGCCTTTATTAATTATACATCATATTATAAATGTTGTAAAATGCCTGCAGTTCCACGTATGGACACACACCATTAAGAAACAAGTAAAAAATATCATGTTGTCAGTCAGAATATATGGTTTTTGATGTATATGTATCCAAATTGTGTATGATTTTCGGTTGTATTTGTGCAAAAAAAAAAAAAAAGGTATTTAAATATACAACTGCAGTATTAAAATTGGCATTATAATGATTGAGTAGTAGGGCTAGAACGATGAAGCGATTAGAAAAAAAGCTTTGATATATATTGTGTTGCTTCAATTAATTGTTTAATGAAAAGGATACAATCTGGACCGCATGGAGTGCCCGGAACTTTAAATACGCAAACATAGTTTCCGCATGCAATAGAGCGCACATGAGAGCGGTGGTGTGTGGGTACTGTTATCTGTGTGGCGCCGCATAGCAGGAGGTTTGAGGCATTTGTGATTAAGGGCTATATAAATAAACTTTGATTGTTTGATATATATTTTTCAATACTACACCCAGTGTAAACGTGACATTTCAATGTTGATGATGTGGGTTTATTAGATAAAAGTAATTAATAAATATGTATTAACTATTTTTCCTAAAATGCACATTGAGGCTATTGTGCGTTTTGTCCGATGACTCGATTAATCGAACAAACTCATCGCTGGATTGCTCGATTAGTAAAATAATCGAAAAAATAAATTAATGTATTATACAATATTTACATAAAATTCAAAATTATCTTAAAAATACTACAATAATATTCATATTATTTTAAATACAACTATAATTACTATACTTTACACAATTACAGTCATGTTTATATATATATATATATATATATATATATATATATATACACACACATGCATACATACATACATGTGTGTGTGTGTGTGTGTGTGTGTGTGTGTATATATGTATATATGTATATATATATATATGTATATGTATATATAATGTATGTGTGTATATATATATATATATGTGTATGTATGTGTGTATATATGTATGTATGTGTGTATATATATATGTGTATGTATGTGTACAAATGTGTATGTGTATATGTATGTGTATGTATGTATGTATATGTATGTATATATTAAATGTTAAAAAAAAAAATTATATATATATAAATATATATATATGTTTTTATATATATATATATATATATATATATATATATATATATATATGCAAATTCACTTCCTCCTGTGATATCCCGACCTAGTAGCTATTGATCTCTCTCTTAGAGAGCACTGCATTTAGGTTTAATGTGCACAATTTAACATCTGAGTTGCTCAGTAATGTTTATACAACTTTAGATTGGAATGTCGTTTTTTAACGGAGAAATAAGCTAATATCCCTTGTTTTCATCTTAGCATGTAAGCTAACTCGTGCTAGCTTCCTTCTCCAGTAAATGAGAAGTGTCACTGGTCCGTGAGTTTATCAGTGTCATTAATCACGGTTTTACAATCATTTTAATTTCAAACGGTAATACTAACCGTGGAAAGTTTTATCGCGATTTATTTTTCATCCTTTCATCTATAAAATCTTTGTATTTATTGTAAGTGATAAAAGACAATATTACAATACTTTTTTAATAAATATTCACATACAAGTACTGCATGCCATTAATGTGCATATAAATGTAATCAAAGGTGTATACAATATAACTGATAAAAAAAAATCTATTAAAATCATAACATGATTAGATTACTTAAAAAAAAAAAGTATTGCCAAATAAGTAGCTAACTTTTTTCAAGCCTAATATGTCCAGACATCACCCAGCGTCCTACAGATACAGTACATAGTGTATTACATGCCATCTGTGTCCATTGGAGACTTTCATGCTACTGACTTCCTCTTGTTGTCTGGCGAGCAAGCAAATCTGCATATGCCGCCATGTATATTTCACAAGCATTTAAAACACACATCACGATCGGTGAATTATGCATCGGGCCGCCACATTGGAGCCGCTTGTTTGAGCTGTGTACTCCTTTGCTCGTGACAATCACAGCCCATTAAAGTACACGACGCGGGCTGCCTCTAAATGGACTGGCGGTGTTCCGGACCCGACATCCGACGTCGAGCCCACCCCCGGGCCCCTCATGACTCTCGCATCTTCCTGAGGGGCCAACTGTTGTGTTGTTGTTGTATCCTTGTTGACTACGCTGTCTTTTGCTGTGTTAATGTGAGGTAGTGTTGGTTAACCGTGGCAGGAGATGAGTAAGTGAATAATTCACAACGGGCATGTCTCACAAAATGATGCAAACCTATGCACGGATTGTCGGTGGGAGGAATAGAGTGTTGAAGTAAACACGGCCTAAAAGGCTCTTATGCATTATAGACAAGGCTTTTGAAACTCTTTTCTCATATGCAAATGGGACACACATAGCAGCAACGGCTTAATATGGATCACTCTCGTTCATTTTGCACAGTCAAATCTGACGATCGGGCTGTTTATAGGAGTAGAACAGCATGGATGGATGATAAGCACTAGAGATGCGCGGTTTGCGGACACAACCGCGGAGTCCGCGGATTATCCGCGGATCGGGCGGATGAAATTTAAAAAAAAAAAAGATTTTATCCGCTCGCGGGTCGGGTCAGGGGGATTAATTAGATTTTTTTTTTTTTTTTTGCGGGTGGCAGTTAAACCAATTGGGAAATATATATACATAGTTAAATGTTGTTACCCACATACGAAAAACGAGCAGGCACCTGCAGCATATGCCACAACAGAAGAAGAAAAAAAGAAAAGCGATGGACACTTTTACGGAGCGGAGAAGGGACGCCTCGCCGGGGTCCGGGACCGAGGCCCCTTCCCCCGAGAGGGCCCCACCGGGAGCCGTAGCTGAGGCGATCCGCGAGAAGGGCCCGACGCAAGTCCAGGGTCACTACCGCGCCCACCGCACCGACACCCCGCCTCGTCCGCTTTCGCCGCGGCCGGCGTCACGCGCAGCAGGTAAGCAGCTTACCTGCCCGCCACCCCCGTGGCCGGGGGCTCGTAACATGGGTCACTCCGCGCGCTCCGCCCGCGCAGCTTACCTGCTTGCCACCCCTGTTGCCGGGGGCGCGTAACAGGGGTCACTCCGCGCGCAGTGCGCTCACGAAAGGGGTGGGGCTCACCCTGGTTGATATAGAGAGCAGGACGGTGGCCATGGAATTTCATTTAAGGTTTGTGATAAACCATCAAACTCATTCGTTAAAAGGACTCTATAGTAATATAAAGCGAATTTTTCTGGACATTATCATGCAAGAAAAGTTTATTTTTGGGATCGCGATCACCGCGTAATGATTTTTAAAGGTTGCATTACATTATTAACTGTCCCATGTGATCAGCCAGTGCGATTGGAAGTCCATGCTCAATTATTGCCTCCGTAAATAAAACTTCGGCATTTATCACATCCAAAGAATCTGTTTGGGCGACGAAAAACGTTGAAAGTTTTCCACTTGTATCGCTAGCAACGGTATTAGACTTGTGTTTTTTTGTCCCAACGTGGTCTTTTACATGGCTAATTCCTCCGTGTCCGATCGAAAAATCTTGTCTGCACAAGGTGCAATTCGCGTAGTTTTCACCCTTTTTTTAAATTTTTTATTAATATTAGATATATAACAACGGGCGGATGGCGGGCGGGTGCAGTTCTGATCAAACGTTACATCGGGTGGATGGCGGATGGTTGACGACTTTCTGACGCGGTTGCGGATGAAATAAATTGCCTATCCGCGCATCTCTAATAAGCACCCTTCAGTTAGTTCAGATTTCAAAACAAGTCACATAGAAAATGAGGCAAATGTAAGTAATATGTTGCGAGTTAAACCATTAATGACAAACTTTGTACTTGTACAGAGCACATTGTTTTAGGAGCGTGCCGATCCAATATTTATATCGGTCCAATATCAGCGGATAATATCGACTTGCATCTAAAACTTCTGATATAATCCCGCTGATACAAGCAGTGTGTTTACTTCATACCTAAATGTCCTCCAAAAAACACAAGGTTGGTCTTTTCTCCTACTGTAGTGAAAGTGTTTACAAATGGTAAACATAGTAGGCTATAGGTTACTAGGAGCTAGCAGCTACACAACAGCTATGCACACAATAGCGCACAAGCTAGACATGAATGTGTGTCCTTAATTGAACAATATTGGAGTCTAAGACAACACAAACAGGTATCAAATAATTATAGTTACATATTACTTACACATTCAATGTCTCCAAGGCAGAAGCGTATTAGAAAGTATCATGTAACAAACGTGTTCGCATCATTTAATGTACTGCGTCATGACCATACTTGCCAACCCTCCCGATTTTTCCGGGAGACTCCCGAATTTCAGTGCCCCTCCCGAAAATCTCCCGGGGCAACCATTCTCCGGAATTTCTCCCGATTTTCACCCAGACAACAATATTGAGGGCGTGCCGTGATGGCACTGCCTTTATAGTGCCTTTAGCGTCCTCTACAACCTGTCGTCGTGTTCGCTTTTCCTCCATACAAACAGCGTGCCGCCGGCCCAGTCACATGTTGTATGCGCTTCTGCAGACAACCATACAGGTCACACTGAGGGTGGCCGTATAAACAACTTTAACACTGTTACAAATATGCGCCACACTGTGAACCCACACCAAACAAGAATGACCAACACATTTCGGGAGACCATCCGCACCGTAACACAACATAAACACAACCGAACAAATACCCAGAATCCCTTGCAGCCCTTACTCTTCTGGGCTACAATATACACCCCCGCTACCACCAAACCCCGCCCACCTCAACCATATATATATATATATATATATATATATATATATATATATGTATGTATGTATGTATGTATGTATGTATGTATGTATGTATGTATGTATGTATGTATGTATGTATGTATGTATGTATGTATGTATGTATGTATGTATGTATATATATGTATGTATATATATATATGTATATATATGTATGTATATGTATATATATATATATATATATATATGTATGTATATATATATATATATATATGTATGTATATGTATATATATATATATATATATATATATATATATATATATACATATATATATATGTATGTATATGTATATATATATATATATATATATATATATGTATATATATAGTGTGTGTGGATCCATTGAAGATGTATATTTACACCAAAGCAAATCAAATACAAATTATTTGGACCACAAGGAAGTATTGTTAATGTAGATTAAAATCCCAGAAGGCTCTCTTTTGTCCGCGTTGTAGTCAATAAGCTCCTTTGCTTCTCTCTCCTCTTGTTGTGGGGCAGACTGGCTCGTACATGCACACGCCACCTCCGCTTTTTGCCATTTGTAATACAAAGTATGTATTCTTAGAACTTAATCCGGAAGTGCTGAAAACTACAACATGGGTGGCGGGGAGCAGACCCTGTCGAAGTGGAGGCACGTCAATAAGACGGCGCATCCTGAACTGACGGTCAGAAAGCAGCTTGAAAATGGTCTGTAAAACATAAACTACCGTATTTTTCGGACTATAAGTCGCAGTTTTTTTTCATAGTTTGGCCGGGGGTGCGACTTATACTCAGGAGCGACTTATGTGTGAAATTATTAACACATTACCGTAAAATATCAAATCATATTATTTAGCTCATTCACGTAAGAGACTAGACGTATAAGATTTCATGGGATTTAGCGATTAGGAGTGACAGATTGTTTGGTAAACGTATAGCATGTTCTATATGTTATAGTTATTTGAATGACTCTTACCATAATATGTTACGTTAACATACCAGGCACGTTCTCAGTTGGTTATTTATGCCTCATATAACGTACACTTATTCAGCCTGTTGTTCATTATTCTTTATTTATTTTAAATTGCCTTTCAAATGTCTATTCTTGGTGTTGGGTTTTATCAAATAAATTTCCCCCCAAAAAAGCGACTTATATATGTTTTTTTCCTTCTTTATTATGCATTTTCGGCAGGTGCGACTTATACTCCGGTGCGACCTATACTCCGAAAATACGGTATGTGAAACTTTGACCAAAGAACCACCACAAGGACGTTTTAGATGTAGACCAAAAATCATTATATGACCCCTTTAAGTGAGTCTTGGGTGTTGAACCTCACATTGCACGACACTCTTGCAGACATCCTGGCTCTGTTACGTCTGTTGCCCAGTCCCTCTTTTCCATGTCAATGAAAAATAGTCAGGTATTACTGTGTAAAAGGAGCTTCGAATGTAAGTCACGCGCCACCATGCCACCGCCTAGTGTTTAGCTTTGGCCCACCGCGCGCAAAATAGGCCTTCCTTTTAGCTATCCCTGCGTGGTAAATGATGATAAGCCCAGCCTGTAATAAACAATCTCGTAAACAGCTCTACAGCTCAGCCTTTAATTGCCTTAGGGGGCTTGTAAGAGCTTTATAACACATTTATTACCCTCTTTTAATGGCCTGGGAGAGGTGAGCCATAACATAAGCAACACTCATTTAATTTCCTGACATATATTGGCTCTAGGTTATCTTTTGGTTACTTTGCCAGCGCTATTGATTTTCCTACCGAGCGCTATTTATGTTCCAAATGCAGCGTGACACCAAAACCCCAGCAATTATTTTGCCACGCACTATTCCGAGTATAAGGCAAAAAAGTATTACTTTGCTAGCCAAACGCACACATCGACTGAGAACAGACGAAAGGGCCAGCATGGGGAATAGAAATATTTGATGTTGAATCTCCCCCTATTTACAGGAGGATGCCTGAGTAAACGTGCTCAGAAGCTGGAACGCTGCATTATGACCCATAACCCCCAGCTATTTGAAATGGAACAGCGGGACTTACTTTGAAAAAGAATTGGAGATGTGCTCTGGGCTCACTGTTTATACCTTGATGTGATTTGGACTGAAATATTTATTTTTTTATATGTATAAAGGCCTGTTTATCTCTTTTCTTTTGCTTTTTGCCCATGTCTGATGGCTGGCTTTTGAAGACAGCGAGGGGTCTTTTGTTTCTGGGGTCAAATCCCGGTAGAAGGTTAGGCTGCCTTTAGCACCTTTTTAGTCTGCGTCAATCGAAATCTGTTTTCTTTCCTTGGTGCTGTTTGTTTAGTCAGGTGTGAACACATTAATGAAACTTAAACCAATCGGTCCTAGACTACAAAAACATGTCCAAAATAAAAATCAGAATGTAAACCGTGCCATCAAGTCAAATTGACAAATCAACCAAGCTGGTTTGACAGTAAACAACACAATAGCAGTGTTGTCCCGATACCAATATTTTGGTACCGGTACCAAAATGTATTTCGGTACTTTTATAAATAAAGGGGACCACAACAAATGTCATTATTGGCTTTATTTTAACAAAAAATCTTAAGTTACATTAACACCTCTAAAGGGTTTAGTGGCCACATGTGTGGACAGCACCTTTTAGGCATACTTGCCAACCTTGAGACCTCCGATTTCGGGAGGTGGGGGGGGGGGCGTGGTTGGGGGCGTAGTTAAGAGGGGAAGAGTATATTTACAGCTAGAATTCACCAAGTCAAGTATTTTATGTATATATAAGAAATACTTGACTTTCAGTGAATTCTAGCTATAAATATATATTTATTTTATTATATATATATATATATATGTATATATATATATATATATATATATATATATAAGAGAAATACTTGAATTTCAGTGTTCATTTATTTACACATATACACACATAACACTCATCTACTCATTGTTGAGTTAAGGGTTGAATTGTCCATCCTTGTTCTATTCTCTGTCACTATTTTTCGAACTGATGATGCATTGCTGTGTGGCACGCACAAAAGTGCCTTCATCAAATGCACTAGATGGCAGTATTGTCCTGTTTAAGAGTGTCACAACATTGCTGTTTACGGCAGACGAACTGCTTTACGGTAGAGGAAAACACGTCACTTAGGTCCGCATGGAGCTGGAGGGGGCGCGACCTCCAGCTCCGCCTGAATTTCGGGAGATTTTCGGGAGAAAATTTGTCCCGGGAGGTTTTCGGGAGAGGAGCTGAATTTCGTGAGTCTCCCGGAAAATCCGGGAGGGTTGGCAAGTATGCTTTTAGGTCTTATTTCCATAATTGTGTACACTACTGAATTGGGGTCTTATGCTGACATGTCGACACTTATACTGCTATCTGGTGGTGTCAGAAGAGTATAACATACAATGGAATTTGAAAAAAAAAGTGTTAAAAACACATGAAGTACACATTTGTGTACTTATGGACTAAGTACATCATATAAAAAGATGATTTTTTGTTTTTATTCTAATTAGGGTCCAATAAGCCCAAATAGCAAAGAGAAATAAAAAAAAAAGCATGTAAACAAACAGCTTGGGCCTTAAGAGGTTAAACATCTGATTCTTATTGCAAGTTTATCTTTAAATAAAATAGTGAACATACAAGACAACTTGTCTTTTAGTAGTAAGTAAACAAACAAAGGCTCCTAATTTAGCTGCTGACATATGCAGTAACATATTGTGTCATTTTCCGTTCTATTATTTTGTCAACATCATTAAGGACAAGTGGTAGAAAATTAATGATTTATCTACTTGTTCATTTACTGTTAATATCTGCTTACTTTCTATTTTAACATGTTCTATCTACACTTCTGTTCAAATGTATTAATCACTTATTCTTCTGTTGTTAGATACTTTACATTAGTTTTGGATGATACCACAAATGTGGGTGTCAATCCGATACCAAGTAGTGACAGGATCACACATTGGTCATATTCAAAGTCCAGGGACATATTCTCTGAGTTTATAAACATAATATAAATAAATAAATAAAAAACTAAAGATTTTGTGATGCAAAAAAAATATTGATGTAATCATAGTAGTATCGACTAGATACGCTCTTGTACTTGGTATCATCACAGTGGATGTTAGGTGTGGATCCACCAATGGCGTTTGTTTATATTGTAGCGCCCCGGAAGAGTTGGTGCTGCAGGGAATTCTGGGAATTTGTTCCGTAGTGTTTATGTTGTGTTGCAAGTCCCAAATTCCAAGCTGCTGTTTTGTTAAAAAAAAATAACGCACTTTGTGACTTCAATAATAAATATGGCAGTGCCATGTTGGCGCTTTTTTTCTATAACTTGAGTTGAAGTCGTTCTCTTATTTTGGAAAACCTTGTTACATTGTTTAATGCATCACAACAAAATTAGGCATAATAATGTGTTAATTCCACAACTGTATATATCGGTATAGGTTGATATCGGTATCGGTAATTAAGAGTTGGACAATATCGGATATCGGCAAAAAAAACATTATCGGACATTTCTATAAACAGCGGGTACCAATAGGTTAGAAAAGTTGATTTTGCATTAATGGACCCTTTTAATGTGTACAGTACAAGGTTAGATCATGTTTGCTTCTTATATAATACAGTTTTTGTAATTTACTGGTCAACGTTCCGTGCCTGTTTACATTCTTGCAAGCAAATGGAGAGGAGAGTATTGGTTTTTCTGATGCATTTTTGGTTGGTTTGAATTTGTACTGTGTGAAAAGAAAGAGGAACAATCAGATTTGGAGCACGGAAAGCTAACTGTGAAAGGACCTTTTATTGTCGAACTGATGTTGTTAGCTTTTCCCCATGTTTCCTGTCAAACCCGTTCACTCTTCAAACTCGACTTTACTCGGTTTGTCTTTCACAAATGTTCCCCCCGCAATCCACCTAATCACGGAATTATATTTGAGGGGCGTAATAGGAAAGGAGCGTAGTTCGGCGCAGGGTGCAGATATTCGATCAAAAAATGTGCTCCCGCTGCAACATTTTCCCATTATGATTTATTAAACTAATGTCGGGGGCCTGGGAATCTGCTTTGGGCTTTCATCGCCCTGCTCTCCAAATACCAATTTCAAGCCTTCCTCAATTATTCTTTTGTCTGGGAAAGAAGCACGGTATCAATCTTTTATGTTTTGGAAAAAAAAAACCTGATGAGTGCTATCTACTGGACTCCCACCCCCCCCCACAATTTCTTTTTTCAACTAAGATTGCCGAGCTGACTCGGGGAGCGAAAACATGAAATTGCAGAGTAAATCAATACCGGGCCACTAATTTCAGGGGTATCCCCTTTCAAAGAGCCGAGCGGAATTTGTTTGCCTCATGTTTTTGATCTCGTACTGTACCCATTTCAATTCCAGGCACGGTTGTTATCATAGTTGCCGTTGTTTGTATGTTATTTTAGCTCCATTCTCAAGTAGCTATTTGGCAATTTGGATGAAAAAAAAAAAAAATGCAATTTAGCCCCCATCTGTTTCCAATGCTCTCACCCTTACACAGATGTTGTATTGAAGCCATACACGGCAGGTCCTGGCAGGTTGTAGCGGTTACAGTAATGAACATGCCGAATACGAGACCACGGGATGATTTCATCATGACAAGGCCTGTAATGGTATTCTTTTTCATAAAGTTAATCTGTCGCGCATTAGCCCTGGCGCAGGTCTGCCATGATTACAGGACTTATGTGGCCGTCTTTAGTCTTGTAGTACACGTCAGTGTTTTCTTTACAAAGCCATTAAGCTGACAGAAATACGTCTGAAACACTATAGTCTATTTCACCAAGCGGCGTATTTCGGGTCGTCAGGATCGGTAAGGATCTGATCAGGCCGGCGTTTCTATCACGGACGTTGCTGATAGCCTTTGAATCCTCCTTATATAGTCCTTCACTACAGTGGTACCTCGGTTTACAGTTGCCCCAGCTCAGAAGTTTTTTGGATACGTACTATCTCTTGGCTAATGTTATGATTCAGGTTATGAGCAAAACATGGACTTTGTATTTATTTATTGATGTGTTTATTTGATTCTGTTCATAACTTTCATGGACAGAATTCTAGGCGCAGTCAAGGCGTTGAGGGGATCCGGTTTGGTGGCTGCAGGATTAGGTCTCTGCTTTTTGCAGATGATTTGGTCCTGATGGCTTCATCTGGCCAGGATCTTCAGCTCTCACTGGATCGGTTCGCAGCTGAGTGTGAAGCGACTGGGATGAGAATCAGCACCTCCAAGTCCGAGTCCATGGTTCTCGCCCGGAAAAGGGTGGAGTGCCATCTCCGGGTTGGGGAGGAGATCTTGCCCCAAGTGGAGGAGTTCAAGTACCTCGGAGTCTTGTTCACGAGTGAGGGAAGAGTGGATCGTGAGATCGACAGGCGGATCGGTGCGGCGTCTTCAGTAATGCGGACGCTGTATCGATCCGTTGTGGTGAAGAAGGAGCTGAGCCGGAAGGCAAAGCTCTCAATTTACCGGTCGATCTACGTTCCCATCCTCACCTATGGTCATGAGCTTTGGGTTATGACCGAAAGGACAAGATCACAGGTACAAGCGGCCGAAATGAGTTTCCTCCGCCGGGTGGCGGGGCTCTCCCTTAGAGATAGGGTGAGAAGCTCTGCCATCCGGGGGGAGCTCAAAGTAAAGCCGCTGCTCCTCCACATCGAGAGGAGCCAGATGAGGTGGCTCGGGCATCTGGTCAGGATGCCACCCGAGCGCCTCCCTAAGGAGGTGTTTAGGGCATGTCCGACCGGTAGGAGGCCACGAGGAAGACCCAGGACACGTTGGGAAGACTATGTCTCCCGGCTGGCCTGGGAACGCCTCGAGATTCCCCGGGAGGAGCTGGACGAAGTGGCTGGGGAGAGGGAAGTCTGGGCTTCCCTGCTTAGGCTGCTGCCCCCGCGACCCGACCTCGGATAAGCGGAAGAAGATGGATGGATGGATGGATGGTGTTTATTTGACAGGGACAGTACTATGAAACATTGCTACCCACAGGTAACCAATGTCAAAGGACATAAGACTTCTAGCCACAGGCTAATTTGCAACCCTCGTCCCTGGTTAGGCTTTTAAAGGAAAAAAATGGAGAAAAGTGTAAAACACATACAAAATGATTAAAGGCCTACTGAAACCCACTACTACCGACCACGCAGTCTGATAGTTTATATATCAATGATGAAATCTTAACATTGCAACACATGCCAATACGGCCGGGTTAGCTTACTAAAGTGCAATTTTAAATTTCGCGCAAAATATCCTGCTGAAAACGTCTCGGTATGATGACTGATTGATTGTAGAGAACATTTTGGGACAGCATGGTGGCCAGCTATTAAGTCGTCTGTTTTCATCGCAAAATTCCACAGTATTCTGGACATCTGTGTTGGTGAATCTTTTGCAATTTGTTCAATGAACAATGGAGACAGCAAAGAAGAAAGCTGTGGGTGGGAAGCGGTGTATTGCGGCCGACTTCAGCGACACAAACACGGCCGGTGTTTCATTGTTTACATTCCCGAAAGATGACAGTCAAGCTTTACCATTGGCCTGTGGAGAACAGGGACAACAGAGACTCTTACCAGGAGGACTTTGAGTTGGATGCGCAGACGCGGTACCGTGAGTACGCATGCAGCTGCGGCTTCCAAACATTTGATCGCTTGCCCGTACGTACGTGCCGCTATGTGCATGTCATGTACGTAACTTTGGGGACTTTGGGGAAACATATGTGCTGTATGAACTTTGGGGAGGTGAACGGTACTTTGGGCTGTGGGATTGAGTGTGTTGTGCAGGTGTTTGAGTTGTATTGGCGGGTTATATGGACGGAAGGGGGGAGGTGTTTGTTATGCGGGATTAATTTGTGGCATATTAAATATGAGCCTGGTTGTGTTGTGGCTAATTGAGTATATATGTCTTGTGTTTATTTACTGTTTTAGTCATTCCCAGCTGAATATCAGGTCCCACCCGCCTCTCACACCATCTTCCCTATCTGAATCGCTCCCTCTGCCCTCTAGTCCTTCACTCTCACTTTCCTCATCCACAAATCTTTCATCCTCGCTCAAATTAATGGGGAAATCGTCGCTTTCTCGGTCCGAATCGCTCTCGCTGCTGGTGGCCATGATTGTAAACAATGTGCGGATGTGAGGAGCTCCACAACCTGTTCCGGTACAGGCATGGCTTTTTTATCAGTGACCAAAAGTTGCGAACTTTATCGTCGATGTTCTCTACTAAATCCTTTCAGCAAAAATATGGCAATATCGCGAAATGATCAAGTATGACACATAGAATGGACCTGCTATCCCCGTTTGAATAAGAATTTCAGTAGGCCTTTAAGACAAGTATAAATATAAAAACACATTGAAAATAATTGGCCCGATTTGTGCATACTACACCCAATTCTAGTGCTCACACTTCTGATTTTCCTTAAGCCACTTTTTCAGTTTTGTGGAGAAAAGTTTAATGTCCGACTGTGACTTCAACTCCAGTGGCAAAGAGTTCCACAGATGTGAGGCCTTCACTGAGAACGCAGACTGACCCAGAGTCTTCCGGCACCTTTTTCACTCTGCAGCTCGAGAGTCTGCACACCTTCACTACTGTTGCAAACCTCCCTTAATGGAATAGGTTATTATAGACCTTTTTTAGACACTCAAAGCGCTTTACATTCATTCACTCCACATTTAAAAACACTTTGAGACAGTGGTTCTTAGCCTTGTTGGAAGTACCGAACCCCACCAGTTTCACATGCGCATTCACCGAACCCTTCTTTAGTGAATTTTTTTTTTTTGTTTTTCAAATTCAAGACAAAGTTATATGTTTTTGGTAACACTTTAGTATGGGGAACATATTCTAAGTAACACAGACTTAATTTAGAGTTTTTTGGACACTAGGGGAACATATTCTAAGTAATAAAGACTTAATGTAGAGTTATTTGGTTAGGGTTAGGGTTAGAGGATTAGGGTCAGGGTTAGAGGGTTAGGGTTATAATAAGGCCATGCCGAATAAGGCATTAATAAGTACTTAATAATGAGCCAATATGTTACTAATTTGCATGTTAATAAGGAACTAATTAATGGTGAATATGTTCCCCATACTAATGTGTTACCATATTTTTTTACTGGTGCACAAAATGAACCATGCATGAACATCACCTTGTTCAAAGAACAAAACCAACACAGTGCATAAACTCACAACAAATTACACACTTGCAAACCAGTCTGACTTCTGCTGTTGCCGTATAGGTAATACGCCGATAGGGAGAAGTTTGTATTTACACGATGAGTCGGGTGTGTTTTGACCTCTGCCGAACCCCTGAGGCCGACTCACCGAACCCCTAGGGTTCCATCGAACCCAGGTTAAGAACCACTGCTTTAAGACCAATGTCTTGGAAAAAAAACATATCACTCTTGAATCAACACAGTAGTTAATACTATGATCAATGTTAATTACAAACTAAATGTGGGATATAAATAATAATGGAAGTCATCATAGGCGGTCACTCGAACGAGTATGACGATCCTCCTGGTAGGGGTGTATCCCTTTATGGAGGATGCCTGTGCGTGACTTTGTTTAACGTGGGGAGACTGGTGCACAAACAGTCACCACACGATCCTTGAAAGAATTGGGTCAGGGTCCAGTGGCATGGAGTCCAAGACGACTGGGGACCCTTTTCTGCTGCAGCCTTCTTCTGCCATCACAGCCGTTATGGTAGTTCTTAAATCTACCGTCTTCCGCCGTTGAAGTCTTCACCGTATCCCTGGCTAGGGAGCAGTCAGGCACTAGGCCTTTAGCAAGGGCCACCTGGGGTAACAGTAGTAAAGGGGTTAACCTCCTAGTGCCCCAAGACCCCATAGAGGAGCCTCCACTGCCGGATGCACTTTCACGTCATGCCCCGGACACAATGGAAGTATAATTTTTTGTATATAGTATATAATTGGTACAAAGGTTTACCTAACACGTGTACAAGGATCTTTCACGTCTTTACTGTGTATATCACTGAACAGTGTTTATGTTGTGTACAAGATGTATTTATAATATGTCGTGCAAAGGAAATTTCATATTTTTAGGAAGCTCATCTTGTATCTGACATTGTTTACAAGGTCAGGCGCAATAAGTGTTCAACTTCAGCCTAAACCCTTTCGGTCTGCAACATTTTCAATTTATGAATGTACAACTGTTTGTTTATGTAAAACTGTTTGTTTATTTTGTTGACCACTGACCGAAGAAATAATAAACTTATAACTATAGACATTCACATCACTACCCGACTTGGCAAAAGGGGTCGTCAACGTTGTTCATGCCAAACTAATGAAGATATAGAGCGGGGACCCCTATCTTGTATATCATTGTGTGTTAAATTATACGGGTAGCTTTACTTTTAAAGGTACATTGTTATTGTGCTATCCTCACCTGTCCCCCTCGTTGGAGTGACAGAAGAATACAGGTGGTTCGTTCCTAGACACTGATAGGTTGAGTTTTACTGCAAGTGGGATCTTGTACCAAAGATAAACATAAATGAACTCTTACTTAACTCACACTGTGGTTATATATTGATAAGCACTTACTAAAAACTTGCTGCTATTATTTTTATACTATTCATACTACGAGGCCAACAATCTTTCACTCCAAAATATCATATGTTAACAGACACAGACCCTCCACTCGACAACAGACTAATGAAAACATTGTAGTACCAGTAGCAACATGTGCTATGCGCCCAGGTCTGACGAGTCCACATTTCAAATTATTTTTTGGAAACTGTGTACGTCGTGTCCTCCGGACCAAAGAGGAAAAGAACCATCCGGATTGTTATAGACGCAAAGTTGAAAAGCCAGCATCTGTGATGGTATGGAGGTGTATTAGTGTCCAAAGAATGGGTAACTTGCACATCTGTGAAGGCACCATTAATGCTGAAAGGTACATACAGGTTTTGGAGCAACATATGATGCCATCCAAGCAACGTTATCATGGACGCCCCTGCTTATTTCAGCAAGATAATACCAAGCCACGTTATTACAACAGCGAGGCTTTGTAGTAAAAGAGTGCGGGTACTAGACTGGTCTGCCTGTAGTCCAGACCTGTCTCCCATTGAAAATGTGTGGAACATTATGAAGCGTAAAATACCACAACGGAGACCTCGGACTGTTGAACAACTTAAGCTGTACATCAAGCAAGAATGGGAAAGAATTCCACCTGAAAAGCTTCAAAAATTGGTCTTCTCAGTTCCCAAATGTTTACTGAGTGTTGTTAAAAGGAAATGCCATGTAACACAGTGGTAAAAATGCCCCTGCGCCAACCTTAGTAAATGATTATTTGCAAAGAAAATTAAGTTACTCAGCTCCAACATTAAATATCTTGTCTTTGCAGTCTATTCAATTGAATATAAGTTGAAAAGGATTTGCAAATCATTGTATTCTGTTTTTATTTACAAATTACACAACGTGCCAACTTCACTGGTTTTGGGTTGTGTATGTATTGATATTTTATTTAGATGTTGTTATTGTCTTGTGTGATGGACCCCAGGAAGATTAGTGGCTACTGTGTAGCCACTAGAGATGCGCGGTTTGCGGACACAACCGCGGAGTCCGCGGATTATCCGCGGATCGGGCGGATGAAATTAAAAACAATAAGATTTTATCCGCTCGCGGGTCGGGTCGGGCGGATTAATTAGATATTTTTTTTATTTTTTTATTTTTTTTGCGGGTGGCAGTTAAACCAATTCGGAAATATATATACATAGTTAAATGTTGTTACCCACATACGAAAAACGAGCAGGCACCTGCTGCATATGCCACAACAGAAGAAAAAAAAAGAAAAGAGATGGACACTTTTACGGAGCGGAGAAGGGACGCCTCGCCGGGGTCCGGGACCGAGGCCCCTTCCCCCGAGAGGGCCCCACCGGGAGCCGTAGCTGAGGCGATCCGCGAGAAGGGCCCGACGCACGTCCAGGGTCACTACCGCGCCCACCGCACCGACACCCCGCCTCGTCCGCTTTCGCAGTGCGCTCACGAAAGGGGTGGGGCTCACCCTGGTTGATATAGAGAGCAGGACGGTGGCCATGGAATTTCATTTAAGGTTTGTGATAAACCATCAAACTCATTCGTTAAAAGGACTCTATAGTAATATAAAGCAAATTTTTCTGGACATTATCATGCAAGAAAAGTTTATTTTTGGGATCGCGATCACCGCGTAATGATTTTTAAAGGTTGCATTACATTATTAACTGTCCCATGTGATCAGCCAGTGCGATTGGAAGTCCATGCTCAATTATTGCCTCCGTAAATAAAACTTCGGCATTTATCACATCCAAAGAATCTGTTTGGGCGACGAAAAACGTTGAAAGTTTTCCACTTGTATCGCTAGCAACGGCATTAGACTTGTGTTTTTTTGTCCCAACGTGGTCTTTTACATCGCTAATTCCTCCGTGTCCGATCGACAAATCTTGTCTGCACAAGGTGCAATTCGCGTAGTTTTCACCCTTTTTTTTTTTTTTTTAATTAATATTAGATATATAACAACGGGCGGATGGCGGGCGGGTGCAGTTCTGATCAAACGTTACATCGGGTGGATGGCGGATGGTTGACTACTTTCTGACGCGGTTGCGGATGAAATAAATTGCCTATCCGCGCATCTCTAGTAGCCACTAATGGGGATCCGTTTGTAAAAAAAAAAAAAATACACACATGAAAGATGTAAAATACACAAAAAGATCCATTGCAATAATTAAATGAAAAAATAATATAATAGAGAACAACTCCTTACGTGAGCTACTTTTCTAAGGAAATTATGCATTTAACTTGTATCAGTTGTGTCTACCTTTTTAACCCCGGTGGATGGTTCTACTTTTGTAAAATAGTGTCGGTTTATCCAAGAAGGATAACCTCCTCTTCTCCTCTCAGCAGGGCCTAGGCTTTTTGCGGTCCTAAAACAAGATTTAGTTTGTGGCCCCATTTCGGTCTTTAATGTTACTGTCGTATTTAAGGGAAAAATTCGGCCAGAATATTAACTTAAATAGTACGGTCGTTTTTAGAAATACGGCCGTAGAATTCAGGATTTCTTCTACATGTAGAAACTGCATGACAAGAGTACCGCCGCCACACCTTCAAACTATTTTTCGTATTTATTTTTTTTTAACATGAAAACTACTTTAAGTGATGTATTGTATGAATGTATATACAGTATATAGTCTATTAAAAAAAAACAGCTCAAAAATCTCAAAAAGTTGACACCCGGCAAAAGTAAGGAGAGAAAGTTGAAAGCTAATTATTGCATTTCTTGTTCAAGCCAGTGTAAACTACCCTAAACCTTTTGACTTTACTACGGACAGTAACGTCTAACTTTACGCTATGTGTGTTTTCGAACCTCCGTTTGGACATCGCAGTGTGGGTGGAGTGTGCATGTTGTTCCCGTGCGTGGGTGGGTTTTCTCCGGGCCCTCCAGTTTCCTCCCACATTCCAAACATATTCATGTTAGCTTCATTGAAGACTGTAAATTGTCCTTTGATATTCATGTTAGTGTGAAGTATATTCTGTCTGTGCCCTGCGATTGGCCAAGCTAATTTGAGTTAGCTTGTCTATGCGCCAGTCAATTGTACGTTAGCATTAAGCTGGCAGCATTAGAGCTCATCCTTCATTCTGCATAATTGTATTTAGAGATGTCCGATAATATCGGACTGCCGATATTATCGGTCGATAAATGCTTTAAAATGTAATATCGGAAATTATCGGTATCCGTTTCCAAAAGTAAAATGTATGACTTTTTAAAACGCCGCTGTACGGAGTGGTACACGGACGTAGGGAGAAGTACAGAGCAGTTGCGTCTCCCAGTCATACTTGCCAACCCTCCCGATTTTCCTGGTAGCCTTTCGAATTTCAGTGCCCCTCCCGAAAATCTCCCGATTTCCACCAAGGCAACAATATTGGAGGCGTGCCTTAAAGGCACTGCCTTTGCGTGCCGGCCCAATCACATACCATTTACGGCTTTTCACACACACAAGTGAATGCCACGCATACTTGGTCAACAGCCATACAGGTCACACTGAGGGTGGCCGTATAAACAACTTTAACACTGTTGCAAATATGCGCCACACTGTGAACCCACACCAAACAAGAATGACAAACACATTTCGGGAGAACATCCGCACCGTAACACAACATAAACACAACAGAACAAATACGCAGAACCCCTTGCAGCACTAACTCTTCCGGGACGCTACAATATACACCCCCCGCTACCCCTAAAACCCCGCCCTCCCCATGCCCTCCCACCTCAACCTCCCCATGCTCTCTCAGGGAGAGCATGTCCCAAATTCCAAGCTGCTGTTTTGAGGCATGTTAAAAAAAAATAATGCACTTTGTGTCTTCAATAATAAATATGGCAGCGCCATGTTGGCATTTTTTTCCATAACTCGAGTTGATTTATTTTGGAAAACCTTGTTACATTGTTTAATGCATCCAGCGGGGCATCACAACAAAATTAGGCATATAATGTGTTAATTCCACGACTGTATATATCGGTATCGGTTGATATCGGAATCGGTAATTAAGAGTTGGACAATGTCGGATATCGGCAAAAAAGCCATTATCGGACATCTCTAATTGTATTGCTTTTTTCAGTTTATTACAAATCATATTATAAATCTAAATCCATTCCTATATGCATGTGCACTTCATGTGTGCTTTGTTTTAAAGTGACTTAATTGTGAAGAATATCAACAAAACACCCAAAGTTATGTTTTTCAAATCTAATTCCGTTTGCATATTTGGCAAAGTAACTTGCAACATTCAGGCAGGGCAGAATAAAGTGTAGCCTGTCTTACCTTTTGCAATGAGAAACAATTGAAACTGCAGCTGGTTGTGATTCTTATTTAAATTATATAAAAACATTTATATATTATTATTATTATTATAAATAACTAATAACACTAATATTTGTTTTTGAATTTACATGAACATTTATCTAGCCTTTTTAAAGAAATGATATGCATTATTGCAAATCACAATTGTCATGTCATATATGATGATGTCATGTTGACCACAGATAGTGGCAATTCAAGGGCAAACCCTAAATTTGTCCCGATGGCGGCGCTCCGAGCAATGCAAAATTCGCAATTATCTCAATGGGCTTCTGAATGCATGCGGCCGCAATGCTGCGAAAGCCAACTAAGATGATTGCTGACTACATGTTGATCCCACCTCTGAATAAAAGTTTAGCAGAAACAAAGTATAATTGTATTCATGAGGTCAGTCAGTCCATCTTGGTAGAACAAGTAAACACCTGCAGAGCACGATGACCACGTTAATGATCAGCTACCGAAGTGACCCGGTCGCCATAATCACATGACCCCTAACACAAACACTTGGCCATCACTCCAGCAGCACTGAGAGCGGACTTAGCCCAACTGCCTCTAGGTAATGTTGCAATGCCAACAAAGAAATGGACTCATACATGTAATAATAAAACAAAGTATAACAACTGGACATATTTTATCATAACCGGGTCATTTTTAAATGTTCCAGTGAAAATGTTGATTTGTATATCAAAAATCATACTTGCCAACCTTGAGACCTCCGATTTCGGGAGGTGGGGGGTGGGGGGCGTGGTCGGGGTGGGGCGGGGGGCGTGGTTAAGATATATATATATATATATATATATATATATATATATATATATATATATATATATATATATATATATATATATATATATAAGAAATACTTGACTTTCAGTGAATTCTAGCTATATATATTTTTTTTTTATTACATATATATATATATATATATATATATATATATATATATATATATATATATATATATAAATAAAATAAATACTTGAATTTCAGTGTTCATTTATTTACACATATACACACACATAACACTCATCTACTCATTGTTGAGTTAAGGGTTGAATTGTCCATCCTTGTTCTATTCTCTGTCACTATTTCAGAACACACACATTATACAAATATACATTATACAATCAATAAGAAAACGGGAGCTCTAATTTGGGAGTCTGAATTAGGATCAGAAGTTCCTATATAAACATTGCGCACTCACGTCGCCTTTTTGTATTGATTACTGCAGATGTGCACTGGATTCATTCACAAATACAAACTACAACTCACAAACACTTTAGAGTTAGGCTCCACCATCAGAATGTGTACTTAAACTTATAAAGATCACATGGATATTATTCAGTGAGTTGATTCACCAAAACTAACCTGTTATACAGGAGGAAAAAGCACACAGGACGTTTCAATTGTTCACAGACTGGTCACGCTCATCAGAATGACAAGACACTTCCGGTCTGCAGGTCATAGCATTCAATTGGGAAGAAACGCCCTACTGCCCCCCTACTGACCAATGTGAATACTGATAAATGTGTAATGACAGCTCCAAAAACGAATTCAAACCACAAAATAAAATAAATAAATCAACACAAAAATGTGACACATTATGGGTGGGTCACATATGCATGTACAGTAGATGGCAGTATTGTCCTGTTTAAAAGTGTCACAACATTGCTGTTTACGGCAGACGAACTGCTTTACGGTAGACGAAAACTTGACTACTGCTGTTGTGTGTTGTTACCGCGCTGGGAGGACATTAATGAAACTGCCTAACAATAAACCCACATAAGAAACCAAGAACTCGCCCTCGATCATTAGCTGTTTATATTGTGGGAAAGCGGACGTGTGAACAGGCTGTCAACACGTCACTCAGGTCCGCATGGAGCTGGAGGGGGCGTGGTCTCCAGCTCCGCCTGAATTTCGGGAGATTTTCAGGAGAAAATTTGTCCCGGGAGGTTTTCGGGAGAGGCGCTGAATTTCGGGAGTCTCCCGGAAAATCCGGGAGGGTTGGCAAGTATGTCAAAAATACAAATATTTATTAACACACAACCAAAATTGGTTGAGTACCAGGATCGATTCCCAGGTACTAGGAATTGGCATCGTATCGGTTCAAATGTGAAAGGTACTGATCCCTAGTATACCAAAAAAGTGACTTTACTGCAATTGTATTCGCTGTAATTGTAGAGCTGTATGAGATATCTGACTCCGCCCACCCTGCAGTACGTCCGTTGAAGACCTCTGCCCTACGGACTTATTTGACAGTGACTATTTGGACCCACCTGCACTATGTCATAGGCAGATTGAGGATTGCGCATGCGGTTGATTTCATTCACTTCTCATTCGTCCCACAGTCCTGTCCAGTCTTCATCCTGTACAACATTGACCAGGTGGACCCAGTAGATGATGCTGTCTGATAACTCGCCTGACTTTGTTTAATTCAAACAAACACGTTGACTCAGGTCAGCTTCATCGGGCGAGTTGAGGGAAGTAATTGATTACACACCGATAAGCCTCGTGGACCTGCCTCCCCCAAAAATGCTTTTTTTGTCCGACTCGACCTGCAATCGCGCCGGACGACTCGGACCAAAACACTTGTGATACAGGAAAATTGAGCCGCTTTGAACTTTTTGATAACGACCGCGGCTTCCTGGAGGATGACCTGCCAGCTTGGCTTCCCATACTTTAATCCCTTTGATTAAGTGCCAGGGCGAGATAGCACCACAGCCCCTTTTTTTTAATATGCCGTCTTAATATCCATTTAACTGTGTAGGCTTGAAAGCACCGCTGCTCACAGGTCTTTGTGGGCACAAAAACGCCTCAGTCCACACTCCCTCTGCTGATTGTTGTTTGTTCAAAGGTCAGCCCGGTAGCCTCCTTCCGTTCTCTGTCCTTTGCCTTGTCCTTCATCCTGTTTCAGGTCAAGATGTCCTCTGTTCTTCTACACTGTTTATGTTGCGTGATTAACAACAAGGATGTACATGGTGCACTCTTTCTGCACTCCCGTTGACATCAGGGCCTTAGCCCATCGTGATTGGTTTACAAAGTGCTTATTAACATTTGACAAACGATTCAAAAAAGGAAGGTTAGTATTTTAGAAGTCTTGAGACTCTGGTCAAGCAACGAGCCTTGGGTGTGCCTTGGAATTTACAATAGTCTAAAAGTCCTTTTAGTAAGGCCGTTATGTCTCTCTAGTTTTATTGCTAACTGACTGTGTTTGTTCTTATATGTCTCCGATTGTGTGTCCCCAAACAGTGCAATTGTGTACTTTATCCACTTTTAAAACATACCAGTGACGTGCGGTGAGGTTCATGACTGGTGAGGCACTGACTTCATCACAGTCAGATTTACAAACATATGAACCCTAAAGAGTATCTTATTCACCATTTGATGGCAGCAGTTAACGGGTTATGTTTAAAAGCTCATACCAGCATTCTTCCCTGCTTGGCACTCAGCATCAAGGGTTGGAATTGGGGGTTAAATCACCAAAAATTATTCCCGGGCGCGGCGCCGCTGCTGCCCACTGCTTCCCTCACCTCCCAGGGGGTGATCAAGGGATGGGTCAAATGCAGAGGACACATTTCACCACACCTAGTGTGTGTGTGACAATCATTGGTACTTTAACTTAACTTTAACTTTACACATACAAACTGTAGCACACAAAAAAATCACATTTAATTAAAAAAAACTTTATTATGGTCTTACCTTTACTTGTAAGTGCGGGAACAGTGGTGTTCGTGTTGGAGGAGTTGTGAATGAATGAAATATGAAATCCGTGCTGCAGTCTGCAGGGGTACCTAATGTTGTGTCCCTGCAGTCGTTCACGCTCCTCCGGCGCGAGCATTGTTGCTTTTGCACTTTTTGGCTTCTTGTTAAGTGACTTTTTTTGGGTGGATTCGGTCTTGCACGTGGAGGGTTTGGGTGTGGGCTTTGGTTGGTGTGGCGCTCCCGTCCGGGGGTGCATTAACCGGCACCAGGAGGCGGGATTACGCGAGCCTCAGCCAGTGCGTCTTCGCAGCAGTTTTATGATTGCTCAGCATAAGAAATACGTTACACACATACAGTTGTTGACAAAATACACTGTACATTATATACCTCAGCTAACTAAACTTTGGAAATGTATAATATAATTCATATAGCAATACGGTCTCACTGCACAGCAGGCCAGCAGTTAGCCGAGTCCGCAATCCATGGTGAGGCACTGAGTGACGTGCCTCAACTAGCTGCTGATCACCGCACCGTCTCTTCTCAGTATTTGAACGGCAAATGTGAAAATTCAGCAATTTTGAATAAAAATAATCTAAAACTGGTGAAGTTAAATGGAAAATAACTTTATAGTATAATCACTGAATACATATAACAATTTAATAAATATTTTTTCTTTTTACATTTTTTTTCTTTCCAGTGACCGCACGTCACTGAAAGATACTATGTAAACATGTTAGAACAACGTAACATTGAGGAGAGGAACATCAGGACATAAACGTTGGCAACATAGCTACAGGATGTACGTTACAGTGCTAACTTTACAGACACATTTTGACAGCAACATCATGCTGGGTGAGACTATTTGCCGTGAAGGGGTACCGAAGTCGGTACTTTTATGGCCATCGACCGAATTCCATGGGTATTATCGGGTATCTATTCACGTCCAATCAAATTTGGTAATAAACACTACAATTGAGATGCACGTTAATTCACTGTATAAAAATCCAGTGTTTAAAAATCCAGTGTAGAAAAATGTGCTGCTTCAAACAGCAAAACCCACGTACGGTAAATTAAGACTGAAGCAATCAATGCTGTCTCAGAACCAGCCAACTCTTGTTCATTTATTGCGGGAATGTCAGAGAATAAAAGAGTTATGGTTGAAAACAACAAAAGAAGCAGTCACATTCCTTAATATAAACATCCCAATGACACTGCAAACTTGTATTCTTGGGGATCTCCATCAATTTAGTAACGTGTCATCAAAGAGTAAAAATGCTTTTCTTTCAATATGCATAAAAACAAAAAGGGTAATATTTAAAAAATGGATAGATGTTGATAGTCCAACTCATACTGACCTGGTACACACAAGCTATGGAGATTATATCAGTAGAAAAAACTGCATTTAGTTTAGATAATAATGAGTCATATATTGGAATATGGGATCCAGTATTTAAATTTGTTTCAACTAATAAATGGACCAAAATATGAGTTGTTGTATCTTTATGGAAAGTGTTGGACGCGGTGTGTTGTCGGTCTTATGGGATGTGATGCAAGTGTAAGCCACTGTGACACTATTGTTCATTTCAAAAAAATGTATTTATTTTTTATTAATGTTTTTGATGATGATGTCAATGAGGGTTTTTTGGTCGCTGCTATTTTGGGGTTGATGCTGTTGTCGATAATGTTCATTTTTGTTTCACTACATTTGGATTTGTGTGTCCTCAATTGCTCTCGGTTGCTCTGTTTGTTGTTGTTCTTGGTGTTGCTGCGACGGGTTTGGTTTTGGAGTTGGACTGCATTGTTGTGGTGTTGTTGTGTATTGTTTTGTTGATTGATTAATGAATTCATAATTAAAAAAAAAAAAAAAAAAAAAGAACCAGCCAATGAGGTGTCAAGTTTGAAGTCACGTGACAAAACAGCATACAAAAGGCAGTTACCTGGGCTACCTGGGCAGAATACAACATTGTAACACTGCTGGCTGGATAATTTCAAAGTATAGAAATGATTCCGATGGTTAGAGTCCTCTATTGCGCCTATTATACCCTTTTTAAAACCATCCAGAAATCACTCACAATTAGGGATGTCCCGATACAACTTTTTCACTTCCGATACGATACCGATATTGTAGCCTTGAGTATTGGCCGATACCGATATCAATACGATACGATATTGGCACGAATCATGCATAGATTTATTCCTTATTTTGTTGTGTGGAATGTTAGAAAAGGCTTGATAAAGTGATGTTACTGTTACTGATGTTGTAGTGTTAAAACAGAAAAGAATAGTCAGCAAGAGTAGGTATAGGAAAAACTGACCCATTTATTATTAACCAATTGGTTACATAAATGTTATCCTTCAACATAAGAGTATTACCTCAACAAATCCAATAAAAACAAAATGTTATATTTAAAGTGCAAAATAACCACTAATACCAACATAATTATACAATTAAATAGAATAAATTAAAAATAAATAAGAAGACCCTGAAAAATAACCTAAATAAATCCAATTAAAAAAAAATAAATAAATAAAATAAAAAATGGCCATTGCCTTTTTGCTGTCCCGTGGTAGTTTGTCACGTCTTGCAATGCTTTCGGCTAGCGTGGGTTGCTGAAGCGAGCCAGAGGTTTGTTGCTTCGCCTTGCTGCTCTCGCGAAAATCCTCATGTTCTTCTTTGTGGTGTTTTTTCAAATGTGCGATGAGGTTGCTTGTATTGAACCGTCCCGGTTCTGTCCCTCCACGGGACACTTGCGCCTGACAAATGTTGCATTTAGCGGCAACGTCTTTGTCCGAGTTTAGGTTAAAATACTTCCACACAGCCGACATCACTACACTTTGCTGCAAGCACACGCGTTGTCGTTGTTGTGATCACGTGGGCTGTGCATGCTGGATCAGAGACGCTCTTCTTCCGCGGCCGGCACCAACGTTAATTAAGGGGCATTGCCGCCACCTACTGTGTTGGAGTGTGATCAAACCAGAGTCACCTATTATAGACGTGCTGCAGCGGTAAATGAACAGCTTATATTGGAGCGCTTATATCGGAGTTTTTAGATTCAGTCCGATAAAATCCGATATTTACTTTTTAGGCTAATATCGGACTGATTTCCGATATCAATATCGGATTGGGACATCCCTACTCACAATACTCCGTTTCCATGTTGTGACCTCCAAACTCGACAGTGCGCCTTGTAACCTGGTGCACCTAATGTATGGAAACATTCTGGTTTTGCTTACCGATCTCGAAGCAATTTTATTTGGTACATGGTGTAATAAGTGTGACAAGTAGATGGCAGTCAAACATAAGAGATACGTGTAGACTGCAGCATGATGGCAATATGACTTAAGTAAACACCACCAACATTTTATATGTTCCATTGAAAATATAGAACATGTTTTAGTACGACTTTGGTAAGCTTTGAAGCCGCACCGCTTGATGGATTGTCGGTGCATTAAACATACAGGTACTATTATGGTGTGTGTGTATAAGGTAAGACGTATTATCTGGTGTTTTGTTTCACAATATTATGCAAAATCAACTTTTCTTACCTTCTGGTACCAGCTGAGCTGTATTTGGTATCTGCAGGAATCCTGAAAAATTGCGGGTGTCCGCCTTTTGTAGTCCGTGACGACACCGTAGGTGATAAGCTTTTATTTTTTTCTCTATCTTCTTGTTATGGGACATTCATCCTCCGCTGTTGCCATTTCTAATATAAAGTAGTATAAAGTTCTTACTTATATCTGTCATTAAACTCGCCATGAAAGCGCTAAAGCATACCGGTGTAGTGAGTGACATTATTCACCCAAGGAACTTTAGTTCTTAGAGAGTTCCGGTTGGACGGTTTTACACAGGACACATTTCCGACCTTGTTGTTATTTCCGGTTGAGGAGATGATTAAAGTAAAGTCTGAATGTCATTAAAACAGTTAGCTCCATCTTTTGACACTTCTTCCACTCCCGTCCTTGCACGCTACACCGCTACAACAAAGATGACGGGGAGAAGACGCTGCCGAAGGTGAGCCACGTAAATAAGACCGCCCACAACACGGTGCATCCGGAAGCGACTGTCAGAAAGCGGCTTGAAGATGATCTGTAAAACATAATCTATGCAACATTTTGACCATTACATGTTATGTAGACTACAAGGAAGTGTTATAAATTTCGAAAAATAATAATAATACGACTTCTTTAATGCGCCCTATAATCCGGTGCGCCTTATATACCGTATTTTCCGCACTATAAGGCGCACCGGATTATTAGCCGCACCTTCAATGAATTACATATTTCATAACTTTGTCCACCAATAAGCCGCCCCGGATTATAAGCCGCGCCTACGCTGCGCTAAAGGGAATGTCAAAAAAACAGTCAGATAGTTCAGTCAAACTTTAATAATATATTGAAAACCAGCGTTCTAACAACTCTGTCCCAAAATGTACGCAAATGTGCAATCACAAACATAGTAAAATTCAAAATGGTGTAGAGCAACAGCAACATAATGTTGCTCGAACGTTAATGTCACAACACACAAAATAAACATAGCGCTCACCTTCTGAAGTTATTCTTCATTCGTAAATCCTTCGAATTCTTCGTCTTCGGTGTCCGAATTGAAAAGTTGCGCAAGCGTGGGATCCAAAATGGCCGGTTCCGTCTCGTCGAAGTCATCGGAGTCAGTGTCGCTGTTGTTGTCCAGTAGTTCTGTGAATCCTGCCTTCCGGAAAGCTCGGACCACAGTTGTGACCGAAATATCTGCCCAGGCATTTACGATCCACTGGCAAATGTTGGCGTATGTCGTCCGGCGCTGTCTGCCCGTCTTAGTGAAGGTGTGTTCGCCTTCGGAGCTGTGTGAAAAAAGCCACCCGGCCTCTTCGCGTAAACTTCCCTTAACCACTCGCTCATCTTTTCTTCATCCATCCATCCCTTCGAGTTAGCTTTTATGATGACGCCGGCTGGAAAGGTCTCTTTTGGCAAGGTCTTCCTTTTGAATATCACCATGGGTGGAAGTTAGCATGGCAAGCTAGAACCACAGTGAAGGATGACTTCTCATTCCCTGTGGTGCGAATATTCACCGTACGTGCTCCCGTTCCACAGTGCGGTTCACAGAAATATCAGTTGCTGTGAAATACGGTAGTAATCCGTGTGCGGATGGAGAGATTGCGTCTTTTTATGAACCGGATCCTTGTCGCTTAGTAGGAGCCATTTTGTGGTCTTTACAGATGTAAACAGGAAATGAAACGTACGGTGATATCCGCGCGTTTTTTCTTCTTCTTCCGGGGGCGGGTGGTTGCTTACAGTAGAAGAAGAAGCGCTTCCTGTTCTATGGGGGCGGGTGCTTTCCTTGGCGGTTGCTTGCGTAGAAGAAGAAGCGCTTCCTGTTCTACCGGGAAAAAAGATGGCGGCTGTTTACCGAAGTTGCGAGATCGAAACTTTATGAAAATGAATCGTAATAAAGCGCACCGGGTTATAAGGCGCACTGTCAGCTTTTGAGAAAATGTGTGGTTTTTAGGTGCGCCTTATAGTGCGGAAAATACGGTATGAAAAAAGATCGAAAATAGACCATCCATCGGCAGTGCGCCTTATGGTCCGGAAAATACGGTATATGATAATAGCTTGGCAACTTGTTTTTCCACTAATTGCGCCTGATAGTCCGAAAAAGACGGTATTGTTTTACAATCGTTTGCAATGAATCTGCTCTAAACTTGTCGGACATCAGGATACTTCACATCCATTTACCAAAACAAAGCACTCGAGTCATTCCATTGAAAGTTTGTCGAGAATTGCGGTCTCAGCAGCATAGTTCTCGACTTGACATTTTTGTTGAGGGGTTATTGGGCCGTGAATAAGCGCGTGTCACAGCCTTTTCACAATCCCTCATGAGCGAATCCCCGCCTCCGCCTCGCCCCCTGCAGGCCCGGGCTCGGAGTTACTCCTGATAGCCATGAAGGGATTTGGGCTGGATGGGCAGACCCGACTGGGCTGATTGCTTTGAATGGCGGCCCGCTAAAGCTGTCTTTGAAAGCGAGAGCCTGCGTAGTCTCTGCCTCTGGGAGGGACCCTGGCTTAATACCCCCGCTTTAGATATACAGCAAGAGGGAGGGATCACCAGTCGGCACCCTCAAGACACTCATGCCCTGTTACGTTCACAACAGAAACATACTTAGCAAGTAAACTTTCCCACTTGAAGTCGAGTAATTATTCATGAATCTAAAAGATGTTTTGCTGCGTTGTTTGCAGAGACAAGAGAGCGAGGATTAGCCTACACGGGGCCGCCTTGTTTTGCTCGCTGTTTCACCTTGTCCTGGTGCGCTCATAAAACACCTTGAACACGGCAGAAGACAAATTACAGCCCCAGACACAGGTGTCCTGGTGTGTGTTGTTTTTATCTCCGAGCAGGGCCCCCAGGGTGCCGCGTTACCTCCACGGGGGCCCGACCGTGACACGGGAGCTGTCACCGGTCCCCCTGGGGCTCTCGGGCTCCTGTTCTGTAAATAGTGGCCCCAGCTATCCTTTTTGTCGACGGGCTGTCCCCCGGAGCATGCGAGGTCTGAACTTTCAGGAACGTGGCCCACGCCTTCCACCCGTGTGACCCTAAAGTCGGTTAATCCTTGACTTTGCTGTGAAGGTGGGTCATGGGAACAGGCTTTTCAAAGTAAAAGTCCTGTGAATAAAGCACAAAGGCGGCAACCACTGACAATTTCACACTGACTGACGTTAGGGATGTGTTACAAGTAGGGTTGTCCCGATACCATAATTTTGGGACTGGTACCAACCAATGTTCCCTCTAAGGTGCGCGCCTGTGCAATTGTGCACTGCTCAAGCGTCCTCTGCGCACGGCAAATCTATGCCACGCACAAAATCAAATAAAAAAATAAGCTCATAACAATTTCAACATTGTTCAAATATTGTAACGTCTGTCGAGACGCTTTGAGGACATGAATTCCATCCATCACTTTACTGAGCAAAACTCTTTATTGTCGGCCATAAACACATCACAAAAACATTAGTAAAAAAATTATATCTAGCAAAACTGGTCATTTTCTGCAGTACAAACCAGACCAAAACCAACTTTGTTATATCAACAGCAGCCGCTCGCTCTTTCTCACTTGCGCCAACACATGCACATATGGCACTTAGCCAGTGATGCGTTTACAGCCACACAAAAAGTCGGACAACTCCAACACCACACATAAAGTGTCATTCCAGGTCGTTACACTATGATTTACCAATCAAATGTGTGCTTGTTCTAGTGTCATTTATTAGGAATCTTAATTTATAAATATTAATCATGAAATGCTGTTAGTATATTAAATAAATACTCATAAAAATATATTTTTTCCATACAGGAAGTTGCAGGAATGTACACATGATCCCCTGCTTACATCTCATTGTGCAACATGTGAATGTTTTAATGGGAACTAAATGCAATGTCTGAAAGGGGTACAAATTATTTCCAAAGCAGGACTTCCACCCAGACAAACAATACAAGTACACAGTTCATGAAAAACAATATTTATTGTTATTGTCATTGTAAGTGGGCCTAAACACTTATATTAGAAAATAACCTCATGGAAATGACTGCTGTCATTTGATTATAATAATAAGAGAATGTTGTCTGTCTATCTGTGTTGGCCCTGCGATGAGGTGGCGACTTGTCCAGGGTGTACCCCGCCTTCCGCCCGAATGCAGCTGAAATAAGCTCCAGCACCCCCCGCGACCCCGAAAGGGACAAGCGGTAGAAAATGGATGGATGGATGGAGATTGAACTTGTTATTTAGTCAGGTTTGGGACAGGTGTGCTGCTGGTGTAGCCACAGTGTGCACGTCTGATGTTGCTCACATGGACTCCACTGAGTGCTCAGGGAGTTTTTGTGTTTGCTCACACACATGAAAAATTCGAGGGTACCAACAATATTTTGACACTTTGGTACTTAATCGGTACTTTTCTAAATAAAGGGGACCACAAAAAATGGCATTATTGGCTTTATTTTAACAAAAGATCTTAGGGTACATAAACATATGTTTCTTATTGCAAGATTGTCCTTAAATAAAATAGTGAACATACAAGACAACTTGTCTGTTCGTAGTAAGTAAACAAACAAAGGCTCCTAATTTAGCTGCTGACCTAAGCAGTAACATATTGTGTCATTTTCCATTCTATTATTTTGTCAAAATTATTAAGGACAAGTGGTAGAAAATGAATTATTAATCTACTTGTTCATTTACTGTTAATATCTGCTTACTTTCTCTTTTAACATGTTCTATCTACACTTCTGTTAAAATGTAATAGTCACTTATTATGTTGTTTGATACTTTACATTAGTTTTGGATGATACCACAAATTTGGGTATCAATCCGATACCAAGTCGTTACAGGATCAGTGGGGGACCGGTACTTTTCAGAGGCGGTATAGTACTGAATATGATTCATTAGTATCGCGGTACTATACTAAGACCGGTATACCGTACAACTTTAGTTACAAGAAATGCATTTTTGTACACAAGAAAACCGAGGGAGTTGTAATGTGCATGCCAGGCCAGTAGAGGGTGATGTGCTGTAACTTCAGTGCTTCTCAATTTTCTGCGGCCCCCCAGGAAGAAGAAAACAT
Source organism: Nerophis lumbriciformis (assembly GCF_033978685.3). Classification (NCBI taxonomy): domain Eukaryota; kingdom Metazoa; phylum Chordata; class Actinopteri; order Syngnathiformes; family Syngnathidae; genus Nerophis; species Nerophis lumbriciformis. The sequence continues at coordinate 52,901,236 of NC_084553.2, read as the reverse complement.
TTGTCGCCGTCCCCAGTCTCCATTGAGACTATGATTAGTGTAATTTGTCCATAACACTGTTATAAGTACACCTCTGCATAACCCTGTTTTCTTATTAAAAAAATTCTGAAAAAAATATCAACTTTCAACAAAAAATAACTTTATCAAGATATAAAGTGCATCAATTTACCTGAAATTTAAAAAAAATATTTAAAAAATCCTTATTTAAACTATAAACATGTTTTGGCCATTTTGAGCCATTTCACACAGAAAATACAATACATGAACTCTATAAATACCTTCAAATTGATCAGCAACATTAAGGAGCACAATATATAAAACACTTTAACCTACAAAAAAAGAATGAATGCAACATTTTGTGCTGATATTTTTATGAATCTAAATGAGAAAGTCAGGATTATTGACTACAATGAGCACGTTTTGCATTGCACAGTTTTTCCAAGTGGGGTTTGAAACATGATACTGCATGATACTGATAAAGCATGTTTCTCGGTGTCCCACTATTTGAGAGGGACTAAGTTATGGGAAGTTAGGCGATTGGGATACTTGTTCTGCTCAGTGCAACTCTAGCATTAAAACAAGAGTAACAATATCATTTATAAAAAGTAATTAAAGTTGCTGTACAGCTGTACTGTAGATGCTAAGAGGGCGCTCACGTTCGGTAATTGAGACCCGCCTTCTTCCTTCTGTCAAACCTGGGCCGGTCCCTGGCGTAAACACTCTATCCGGTTGTTTAGGGTCACATCATCATCATCGGCTGTCACTCGAACGAGTATGACGATCCTCCTGGTAGGGGTGTATGCCTTTATGGAGGATGCCTGTGCGTGACTTAGTTTAACGTGGGGAGACTGGTGCACAGACAGTCACCACACGATCCTTGACAGAATCGGGTCAGGGTCCAGTGGCATGGAGTCCAAGACGACTGGGGACCCTTTTCTGCTGCAGCCTTCTTCCGCCATCGCAGCCGTTGTGGTAGTTCTTAAATCTACCGTATTCCGCCTGCTCCGCCGCTGAGGTCTTCACCGTATCCCTGGCTAGGGGGCAGTCAGGTACTCGGCCTTTGCCAAGGGCCACCTGGGGTAACGGTAGTAAAGGGGTTAACCTCCTAGTGCCCCAAGACCCCATAGAGGAGCCTCCACTGCCGGATGCACTTAGGGTCACAACCACTTGGGGCGCTACATGATTATGGCGACCGCTCACTTCAGTAGCTGATCATCAACGAGGTCGTCGTGCTCTGCAGGTGTTTGATTGAATTACCTCATAGATACAATTATATTAAGTTTCTGATAAACTTTTATTTAGAGGTGAGTCCACATGCCCTTTCTAATAGTTTTAATTTGATTTAGCAACATCCTAGCCCTGGACAAGGCCTGGTTCAAACCTTCATAATATGTTCAAGCACAGAGAGAAAAACAATGACACAGCACAAAGGCAGGGTTTGGAGTGATTTATGGTCTCGCTCACCTGTTTAAACTCTGCATTCATTTTGTAGTCTTTCCTGTGTGTTGGGCATGTGTCGTTGGAATGAAAGCCAACATTTAATTTTAACTGATCAACTGATGAGCTGCCGAGCCGTGCTGATTCTTACTGCAGTTGTGTTGTAGTGTTTACATGGTTACAGATTAGTGTTGTCCCGATACCAATATTTTGGTACCGGTACCAAAATGTTTTTGGATACTTTTCGATACATTTCTAAATAAAGGGGACCACAAAAAATGGCATTATTGGCTTTATTTTAACAAAAAATTTTAGGGTACATTAAACATATGTTTCTTATTCCAATTGTCCTTAAATAAAATAGTGAACATACAAGACAACTTGTCTTTTATTAGTAAGTAAGCAAACAAAGGCTCCTAATTTGTCTGCTGACATATGCAATAACATATTGTGTGATTTTTCATTCTATTATTTTGTCAAGCTGTAAAAATTGATTATTAGTCTATTTGTTCATTTACTGTTAATATCTGGTTATTTTCGGTTTCAACATGGTCTATTTACACTTCAGTTAAAATGTAATAATCACTTATTTTTCTGTTGTTTGGTTACTTTACATTAGTTTTGGATGATACCACAAATTTGGGTATCAATCCGATACCAAGTAGTTACAGGATCATACATTGGTCATATTCAAAGTCCTCATGTGTCCAGGGATATATTTCTTGAGTTTATAAACATAATATAGATTTTTTTTTTAAACGAAAAAAAGATTTTGTTATGCTAAAATAAATATCGATGTAATCATAGTAGTATCGAGTAGGTACGCTCCTGTACTTGGTATCATTACAGTGGATGTTAGGTGTAAAACCACCCTGGCGTTTGTTTACATTGTGACACCGGTGAGCTACGGTGTGTAGTGAAGCATGTTTAGCTATTCCTCGTCCTGCAGGGATGATACTTGTAAGAAATTGACTTTATTTGTCGCCATGGAGGCGAGGATTAGTGATTTAGAAGTAGCTAAAACACTGCAGACTGCAGATGGATGTTAGCTGCTAGCTAGCTAGCCATGTCTTAAAGCACCTCTTCCTGAGGGCGTTTCAGTGTTGTTATAACTTCACCTTTATTGTTAGTTTTTAAGCCAAAATGCGTCCGTTCTCCCTTTTCTGTCTACACACTGTGTCTGCTCGTAAGTACTCCGTGATTGTGCGCTGCCGAACATGCTCCTCTGCTCGTAAACCAGCAATGCCATGACGTGACAACGCCATGGGTGCGGGGGGTTGGACCGGTACTTTTTAGAGGCGGTATAGTACCGAATATGATTCATTAGTATCGCGGTACTATACTAGTACATTTACCATATACCGTACAACCCTAGTACAGATTGCACTCATGTGAAAGTGTCCTTCAAAAGCGATGCACGCTCAGGGAGACATAACTACATTTCTGGTTTCTTTGTTACATTGTATTGAAAAAAATCTTATGTTTTCATAAATTATTGACCTTAATATTTGAGGTTGCAATTACCCGACCTCAAATATTCTACTCTGCGTCTTGTTTTCAGAAGTATTGCATATTTTTCATTTTCCCATTAGAAACAAATGTTTTGTTTTTGTTTTTGGCCATGAAACATAACAAACACATTGAAAAGATAATATAAATGTCACATCGATAAATAGATTTGAAGTTGGTAATAGATTTTAAGCATTGAAAGTAAAAAGAAGATATTGTATTGCCGACATAAGACACTTTTATGATCGGGTCCCTTTTGGGTAAGTGTGTATAGTCAATTTTAAACTTGCATGAGGGTTGATTTAGATCACAGGTGTCAAACTCAAGCCCCGGGGGCCAAATCTGGCCCACCACATTATCTTATGCGGCCCGCAAAAGCCTAGAAATAATATGCGTTAATAAAATGCTTAGTCTTTTCTTACTAAATATATTTGTTCTTTCCCTTTTGACATGAAAAATCATGTACTGCATGCAATTGCATATCTTTTAAAATTAAATTTGATCAAAAATCAAAATATTATATTAAGTATTCCAAAAATATTTTTTGTTAAAATAAAGATAAATACTGTACTTAAAGGCCTACTGAAACCCACTACTACCGACCACGCAGTCTGATAGTTTATATATCAATGATGAAATCTTAACATTGCAACACATGCCAATACGGCCGGGTTAGCTTACTAAAGTGCAATTTTTAATTTCGCGCGAAATATCCTGCTGAAAACGTCTCAGTATGATGACGTCAGCGCGTGACGTCACGGATTGTGGAGGACATTTTGGGACAGCATGGTGGCCAGCTATTAAGTCGTCTGTTTTCATCGCAAAATTCCACAGTATTCTGGACATCTGTGTTGGTGAATCTTTTGCAATTTGTTCAATGAACAATGGAGACAGCAAAGAAGAAAGCTGTAGGTGGGAAGCGGTGTATTGCGGCAGGTGTTGTGCTGGTTAACGCACCCCCGCCGTAGAATGCACCCCTTGACTGGTGTGCCGGATAACACAGCCGGTGTTTTATTGTTTACATTCCCGGAAGATGACAGTCAAGCTTTACCATTGGCCTGTGGAGAACTGGGCCAACAGAGACTCTTACCAGGAGGACTTTGAGTTGGATGCGGAGACACGGTACCGTGAGTACGCATGCAGCTGCGGCTTCCAAACATTTGATCGCTTGCCCGTACGTGCGTGCCGCTATGTGCATGTCACGTACGTAACTTTGGGGACTTTGGGGAAATATATGTGCTGTATGAACTTTGGGGAGGTGAACGGTACTTTGGGCTGTGGGATTGAGTGTGTTGTGCAGGTGTTTGAGTTGTATTGGCGGGTTATATGGACGAGAGGGGGGAGGTGTTTGTTATGCGGGATTAATTTGTGGCATATTAAATATAAGCCTGGTTGTGTTGTGGCTAATAGAGTATATATATGTCTTGTGTTTATTTACTGTTTTAGTCATTCCCAGCTGAATATCAGGTCCCACCCGCCTCTCACAGCATCTTCCCTATCTGAATCGCTCCCACTGCCCTCTAGTCCTTCACTCTCACTTTCCTCATCCACGAATCTTTCATCCTCGCTCAAATTAATGGGGAAATCGTCGTTTTCTCGGTCCAAATCGCTCTCGCTGCTGGTGGCCATGATTGTAAACAATGTGCAGATGTGAGGAGCTCCACAACCTGTGACGTCACGCTACTCGTCTGCTACTTCCGGTACAGGCAAGGCTTTTTTATCAGCGACCAAAAGTTGCGAACTTTATCGTCGATGTTCTCAACTAAATCCTTTCAGCAAAAATATGGCAATATCGCGAAATGATCAAGTATGACACATCGAATGGACCTGCTATCCCCGTTTAAATAAGAAAATCGCATTTCAGTAGGCCTTTAAATATCTGCTTGACTTATGATTTCAAAACAAATTTATCAATCAAATTGTAGACTGTAAAATTGACATTACGGTTAAATTCCGCCAACTGAGTTTTTTACCGTAAAATCAACTTTGGTGCTGTTTTTTTTCCATATACCGCATTTTCCGCACTATAAGGCGCACCTAAAAACCACAAATTTTCTCAAAAGCTGACAGTGCGCCTTATAACCCGGTGCGCTTTATATATGGATAAATATTAAGATTCATTTTCATAAAGTTTCGGTCTCGCAACTTCGGTAAACAGCCGCCATCTTTTTTCCCCGTAGAAGAAGCGCGCGGTGCATGCTGGGATATGTGACGTTTCATTTCCATTTGTGTGTTTATGTAAAGACCCCAAAATGGCTCCTATTAAGTGTGTTGTCTGTCTAATTATAAATAATGCAGACGAGGCGTGTTAACTGAGTTCTCAACGTTTACTCACAGCGTGCTCATAACCACATTCTAACTCCCAGCATCAGTGCCGGCCCAAGCCTCCATGGGGCCCTAAGCAAAATTTGATTTTGGGGCCCTCTATTTCTGCCAATAATATATAAATAATATATAAACTCATTGCGGCTCTGGCAGTGTTGTTTACATTATCCTATTGTCAGCCTGGCATGTCTTTACAAATGACATGTCATTTATAAAGATATGGGGGTGGCCCAGTTAAGAACATAAATAATACCAATGAATGAACGAATGATGTCCAGAGTGCCACATATGGTTCCTAATCTTAAAATGTAGAAAACATTCAGCTACAAGAGTGGCCTGGGGTTGAACAGTCAAAGTGATAAAGCTTTGTATTTACAGTAAAAGTGTCATCTTGTCTCATCAGTCTTGTACATATTAGTCTTTAATTACTAGTTTACATTTTTAGTTAATTGTTCATATTTAATGTTTACTTTGTACAAAGAGAGCGCAGTCTACTGAAGTTAAATTCCATGTGTGTTAAACATAACTGGACAATAAAGCTGATTCTGATTCACTTTATTATTTTTGGTAACAAAAACCTGAAACAGCAATGTGCAAAAATGTTGACCTAAAATTGTGTTTTTGTACAATAATATATCTTTGATCATTTAGAAATCATCAGTCAGACTCGTACATGCAAAAAATAAAAAATAAGAATTTTTTGTTAATTGCTTTTGGGGGCCCCCTGGTGGCCGCGGGGCCCTAAGCGAGCGCTTAGTACGCTTATGCCTTGGGCCGGCTCTGCCCAGCATACAACAACGCTTCTCAGGGCTACCGCGCATGCTCGTCACTATCGTTGCATGCTGGGTAATGTAGTTGTTATATTTGCTAGCTCATAACATCACATTAAGAGACACGCTTACGCGCTTAATTCAATACTCGCCGTCATTCCGGGTGGATTGACAAAAGACCTCCAGCCGCTAGATATTGGTGTCAACAGGGCATTCGAAGCTAGACTGCTAACTGCGTGGGAACAGTGGATGACAGAAGGCGAACACACGTGACGTTCACCAAGACAGGGAGGCAGGGAGACAGCGCCAGACGACATTTTGGATCCCACATTCGCCCAACTTTTCAATTCGGACAACGAAGGAGAATAATTCGAGGGATTTATGAATGAAGAATAACTTCAGAAAGTGAGCGTTATGTTTATTTTGTGTGTTGTGACATTAACGTTCGAGCAACATTATGTTGCTATTGCTCTGCACTATTTTGAATTTTACTATGTTTGTGATTGCACATTTGCGTACATTTTGGGAGTGAACAGAGTTGTTAGAACGCTGGTTTTTAATATATTATTAAAGTTTGACTGACCTATCTGACTGTTTTTTTTGACATTCCTTTAGCGCAGTTAGATGCGGCTTACAACACCGGGCGGCTTATAGGTGGATAAAGTTTTGAAATATGCCGTTCATTGAAGGCGCGGCTTTTAACCCAGGGCGCCTTATGGTGCGGAAAATACGGTACAGTAAGACACTAAAACATAAAAAAAACAAGATTTTAAGCCAAAAATAAACAAAAACTGGCAGCTCTGTTTCTTGTATTTTACAGCTAAAACAGTGGTTTTGTTTTTCCATTCATTAAAATGTTTGTATATGCTGTAAAAAAAAACACTGCTATTACTGTAAAATTATGATGACTGAGCTGCCAGTTTTTAAAGTAAAATTACTTTTTTTTTTGCAGCTTATGTAAACAAATATATTGTTAATGTATTATATATATACATATGTTACTCATTGTTAAAAGCGGCCCTCTGAGGGCAACCATGTGGCCCTCAATGAAAACAAGTTTGACACTTCTGATTTAGATGAAAGATCTGACTTTAAACTCAAATTCATCTACATGGCAGTCTGGGAACGGAATGTGTAGGTAACCCGGACCACCTGTACAGTATGTTGCATTCAGTAAATTATTCATCTTGGCATTCAACTTCTGTTCAACAGTGTGGGAAAAAATTCACAAAATTCTGGTACGTGTTTGGCCGTGTATGTGCAGCAGTCAATATGACTGCAGGTGAAAAATAAAAAGCAGTAGTAAATTAAAAATAACTGACAAGCAAGAGCGTCTTATCTTGTGACAGCATCAGTAAGGTGTGTTTGTGCGCGAGTTAACACTTTGACACCTCATGACGCTTGTGAAGGTGAGTAAGATGCAGATGAACACCTGCAAGTAAAAAAAAAAAAAAAAATAGCAAGGCTATGAAGAAAATGACGGAATAGTGGAGACCATTTTTGCAAGACTTGCTTTTTATTCCAGAGGTTTGTTATTCAAAAAGACGTGCTATTACAGCTAAATGCTTTCTCTGCTTCTCCAAACACCGGCGAGGCATTAGTCCGGGCTCCTGTTACAGCGCCCGGCTCCTAATGAGAGACCAAATAGCACGGGAGGGGAAAATACGGATCAGTAGCGCCGTCGTCGCCCCCGGACCCCAAAAAGCTGCGGTTTACCCCTTGAAACGAAACCGCACTCGTCTGTG
>NC_084553.2:52883450-52888450 GCF_033978685.3 Nerophis lumbriciformis | reverse complement strand
TTGCAATGTTTTTCAACCACTGTGCCGTGAGATACAGGCTGGTGTGCCGTGGGAGATTATCTAATTTCACCTATTTGGGGTACAAAATATTTTTTGCAAACCAGTAATTATAGTCTGCAAATGATGTGTTGTCGTTGAGTGTCGGTGCTGTCTAGAGCTCGGCAGACTAACCGTGTAATACTCTTCCATATCAGTAGGTGGCAGCCGGTAGCTAATTGCTTTGTAGATGTCGGAAACAGAGGGAGGCAGCGAAAAAGGTCTCTAATGTTTAAAGGGGAACATTATCACCAGACCTATGTAAGCGTCAATATATACCTTGATGTTGCAGAAAAAAGACCATATATTTTTTTAACCGATTTCCGAACTCTAAATGGGTGAATTTTGGCAAATTAAACGCCTTTCTAATATTCGCTCTCGGAGCGATGACGTCACAACGTGGCGTCACATCGGGAAGCAATCCGCCATTTTCTCAAACACAGAGTCAAATCAGCTCTGTTATTTTCCGTTTTTTTCGACTGTTTTCCGTACCTTGGAGACATCATGCCTCGTCGGTGTGTTGTCGGAGGGTGTAACAACACGAACAGGGACGGATTCAAGTTGCACCAGTGGCCCAAAGATGTGAAAGTGGCAAGAAATTGGACGTTTGTTCCCCACACTTTACCGACGAAAGCTATGCTACGACAGAGATGGCAAGAATGTGTGGATATCCTGCGACACTCAAAGCAGATGCATTTCCAACGATAAAGTCAAAGAAATCTGCCGCCAGACCCCCATTGAATCTGCCGGAGTGTGTGAGCAATTCAGGGACAAAGAACCTCGGTAGCACGGCAAGCAATGGCGGCAGTTTGTTCCCGCAGACGAGCGAGCTAAACCCCCTGGATGTCTTGGCTCACACCGTCCCTTATGCCACCGAAGATGATCAAGAGAAGCGACCCTAGCTTCCCTGGCCTGCTGACATCAACTCCAAAACTGGACAGATCAGCTTTCAGGAAAAGAGAGCGGATGAGGGTATGTCTACAGAATATATTAATTGATGAAAATTGGGCTGTCTGCACTCTCAAAGTGCATGTTGTTGCCAAATGTATTTCATATGCTGTAAACCTAGTTCATAGTTGTTAGTTTCCTTTAATGCCAAACAAACACATACCAATCGTTGGTTGGAAGGCGATCGCCGAATTTGTCCTCGCTTTCTCCCGTGTCTCTGGCTGTCGTGTCATTTTCGTCGGTTTCGCTTGCATACGGTTCAAACCGATATGGCTCAATAGCTTCAGTTTCTTCTTTAATTTCGTTTTCGCCACCTGCCTCCACACTATAGCCATCCGTTTCAATACATACGTAATCTGTTGAATCGCTTAAGCCGCTGAAATCCGAGTCTGAATCCAAGCTAATGTCGCTATAGCTTGCTGTTCTTTCCGCCATGTTTGTTTGCATTCACTATGTGACGTCACAGGAAAATGGAAAGGTGTTTATAACGATGGTTAAAATCAGGCACTTTGAAGCTTTTTTAGGGATATTGCGTGATGGGTACAATTTTGAAAAAGACTTCGAAAAATATAATAAGCCACTGGGAACGGTTTTAACCATTCTGAAATTGTGATAATGTTCCCCTTTAAACCAAAAATAAACAAAAGTTGAGTGCCCCTAAGAAAAGGCATTGAAGCTTAGGGAAGGCTATGCAGAACGAAACTAAAACTGAACTGCCTACAAAGTAAACAAAAACAGAATGCTGGACGACAGCAAAGACTTACTGTGGAGCAAAGACAGCGTCCACAAAGTACATCCGAACATGACATGACAATTAACAATGTCCCCACAAAGAAGGATAAAAAACATTGAAATATTCTTGATTGCTAAAACAAAGTAGATGTGGGAAATATCGCCCAAAGGAAGACATGAAACTGCTACAGGAAAATACCAAAGAAAAGAGGAAAAAGCCACCAAAATGTGAGCGCAAGACAAGAAGTTAAACACTACACACAGGAAAACAGCAAAAATTTCCAAATAAGTCACGGCGTGATGTGACAGGTCGTGACAGTACACCTACTTTAAGACAAGAGCTATAGTGATGCATGCTTGGTTATGGTTTAAAGTCATATCCAACAATTGCGACAACGACTTTTTACTGTCAACTGAGTTTCGTTTTTCAATGATTTCTGCTGGTGGTGTGCCTCCGAATTTTTTCAACGCAAACAATGTGCCTTGGCTCAAAAAAGGTTGAAAAACACTGGAGTATTGCATTGATAGAGTATATGAAACTAAATTCTTGGGAATAATAATTGATCATAAATTATGTTGGAAAACCGCATATTGAATATATAAAGGGAAAACTATCCAAATCCATTGCTATTCTTTATAAAGTAAGACACATGCGGAATAAGAAATGTCTGCATATGTTATATTATTCTTTTATTTTTCCATATTTAACATATTGTGTTGTTTGGGGAAATGTTTATAAAACAAACATAGACCCAATAATTAAACTTCAAGAAAGGGTCATTAGCATACTTGCCAACCTTGAGACCTCCGAATTCGGGAGATTTGGGGGGGGCTAAAGGGGGAAGGAGTATAGTTATAGCTATATATATACATTTATATAGTTATAGCTATATATATACATTTATTGTATTATATAAATATGTATATATATATATTTATATAATACAATACAATAAATGTAATAATTTTTTTTCCAAAATGGACCAAAACCTAATGTCCACTGCAGACGATCCTCATGAAGTCCAGCTTGTCAAGTATTGTGAAAGTTCCACTCAAGTCCAGCCCGAGTCTTGCTTAAGTCCTACTCAAGTCCTATCCGGGCCCTATTGATCATGACAAAGTTGTGCTTATGGTTGTGCTCCTTGCACAGGTGTGCGTCTGAACCCCTGTAGACTCAGGACCAAACAGGGCTCAGCAAGTCAGGCTGGGTGAGTTAGTGTTTTTATCAGAGATAGAGATCAAACATGGACGTCACCGAAGAGTAGAACAACTTGTGTGTGTCTGTGCATGTGTGTGTGTGTTGAAGTCCTGGTATCAACATAATAAATTATGTTTTCATCCAAGCCTTGTAATATTTTGCCCGAGGTGTTAGTCGCGAACAGATGTACAAGTCTCATCATTAGTGTTGGAGTATGAAGCTGGTGCAAATCAGAGCTCCTGCCCGGGCTTGTTGTCGGATCATCCCTTTGGCGGTGACTCACCCCGTCACCGTTTGATCTTTAAAAAAAAAAAATAGTGGCCACATTAGCGCTGACTAATTCCCACGGCTTTTGGTTAGCAAACATGTTCCTGAGCTTTTCTTACACTCTGTGACAGTTATTGTTGAGTCATGTCATCACTTCAAAAAACATTAGCTTACTTATTTCCTTTGGTTTTATTAGCTCCGTCACTCAACGGACTCGATCCTTAAACAAAATATGTGGTCATTCAGGACAGGTGTGCCTCTGAATTACCGTATTTTCCGGACTATAAGGCACACTATAAATTATTTTTTTCCCTCAAAACTTGACAGTGCGCCTTATAACCCAGTGCACCTAATGTACGGAATAATTCTGGTTTTGCTTACCGACCTCAAAGCAATTGTATTTGGTACATGGTATAATGATAAGGGTGACCAGTAGATGGCAGTCAAACATAAGAGATACGTGTAGACTGCAATATGACTCAAGTAAACAAACACCAACATTTTATATGATCAATTGAAAATATAGAATATTACACACGGCGCTCAAAAATCTATCAAATTGTTTTAGTATGACTTTGGTAAGCTATGAATCCGCACCGCTTGATGGATTGTACTGTGCTTCAACATACGTGTATTATAATAATGTGTGTATAAGGTAAGACATATTATCTGGCGTTTTGTTTCGCAATATTATGCAAAATCAACTTTTCTTCCCTTCTGGTACCTGCTGATCTGTATTTGGGATCTGCATAAATCCTGAAAAATTACGCGCATCCGCCTTTGTAGTCCTTCTTATTTTTCTCTATCTTCTTGTTATGGGACATTCATCCTCCGCTGTTGCCATTTCTAATATAAAGTAGTGTAAAGTTCTTACTTATATCTGTCAGTAAACTTGCCATGAAAGCGCTAAAACATACCGGTGTAGTGAGTTTACATTATTCACCCAAGCAACTTTAGTTATTAGAGAGTTCCGGTCGGACGTTTTTCACGGGACACATTTCCAGCCCTGTTGTTGTTACCAGATGAGAAGATGCTGCTCCGTTGTTGATTGAAGTAAAGTCTGAATGTCATTAAAACAGTTGGCTCCATCTTTTGACACTTCTTCCACTCCCGTCCTTGCACGCTACACCGCTACAACAAAGATGACGGGGAGAAGACGCTGCCGAAGGTGAGCCACGTAAATAAGACCGCCCACAAAACGGCGCATCCGGAAGCGACCGTCAGAAAGCGGCTTGAAGATGATGTGTAAAACATCATCTATGCAAAATTTTGACCAAAGAACCACCATTACATGTTATGTAGACCACAAGGAATTTTTTTACATTTAGAAAAAAATGAAAATAGAATGACTCCTTGAATGCGCCCTATAATCCGGTGCGCCTTATGTATGAAAACAGATCGAAAATAGACTATTCATTGGCAGTGCGCCTTATAATCCAGTGTGCCCTATGGTCCATAAAATAAGGTGTATTGGAAGATCCAATACAGAAATTCAAAAATCATGTTTGACGTCCGTATTCTAAAATCTCCGATACAAGCAGTCCTTTAGCGCATTTACTTTGTGCAAATCTGGACATCCAGTTCACATCTACATGTCCTCCAATAAGCACACAAAGTTGGTCTTTTATTTTAGTGAAGTCATTCACAAAAAGTAAACATGGTAGACTATAGGTTTCTAGGAGCTAGCAGCTACACAACAGCTAAGCACACAGTAGGTCACAAGCTAGACATACGTAAATAGTGTTCTTCATTAAACGATATTGCAATCTAAATCACCATGTATGTCAGTATAAACAAGTATCAAATATGTATATTTGCA
>NC_084553.2:52868450-52878450 GCF_033978685.3 Nerophis lumbriciformis | reverse complement strand
TGCCGAGTGTGAAATTTGGTGGAGGAGGAATTAGGTGTGGGGTTGTTTTTCAGGAGTTGGGCTTGGACCCTTAGTTCCAGTGAAAGGAACTTTGAATGCTCCAGGAAACCAAAACATTTTGGACAATTCCATGCTCCCAACCTTGTGGGAACAGTTTGGAGTGGGCCCCTTCCTCTTCCAATATGACTGTGCACCAGTGCACAAAGCACGGTCCATAATGGACTTGACTGGCCTGCACAGAGTCCTGACCTGAACCCGATAGAACACCTTTTGGGATGAATTAGAAGGGAGACTGAGAGCCAGGCCTTCTTGACCAACATCAGTGTGTGACCTCACCAATGCGCTTTTGGAAGAAAGGTCGAAGATTCCTATAAAAACACTCCACAACCTTGTGGACAGCCTTCCCAGAAGAGTTGAAGCTGTAATAGCTGCAAAAGGTGGACCGGCATCATATTGAACCCTATGAGTTAGGAATGGGATGGCACTTCAAGTTCATATGTGAGTCAAGGCAGGTGGCCAAATACTTTTGGCAATATAGTGTATTTTGAACTGGAGTTTTTTTTTTATTGAAATTGAAATCTGAATGTTCACCTTTTTGCTATGTAAGTTATTTAATACATCTCACTCATTTACAAAGTTTTATTGAAATTACTTATTAGGTTGTTTAGAAGATAAATGAAAATATGACCTCATTGGTGGAGGTGTAAAAAAACAAAAAGTCTGAAGTAGAAGTACATTCCTAAAGGTGCCTTTTTGCAATCCCACTTAAAGGATGATAGATTGTGGAATTAGGAGCCAGTCAAGAGCGCTCACTGTGTTCATTACCACTCGCTGATGTTTTGTCAATTGCACGACTCGCTTTGTCTTGTTTGCTTTGGGGCGATTGCGTTTAGTTACACTGCTGGGAATTGTCCGTAACCCTGTTTTACATTGGAAATAGCCAGCAGGGAGAGAAGTAAGAGGTGGGCGCTTAACAAAGAGTAACCGCTGATTAATTATGCGCATGCCTGATTGTGGCATGTTATCTGCCGCTATTAATGGCCACGGATAATCACTCTGGATCGTAATTGCAGCCTCTGAACTTCACCAGTTTGCGGCGTCCGACATCCGTCTTCCAACCGGACGGTTTCATTTACGTCACTGTTTGAAGATAAACTCGTAAAAGAACAAATAATCAAAATTCTCCTATTAGGTTTTACCTTTTTTTTTTTTTTCTTATTCTTTTTTTTTTTTATACCTAAACTGAAGGAGCGCAGGGGGTTTCCTACATTTCAAAAACTCCTTGTAACCCTAAGAATAATTTAGACTGCATGAAAAACTGGAAACGTAGCTGTATTTAAGCGCAACAGAACCATTTTTGTAATCACACTAAAATATAATACAAAAAGTATAGATTTTAAGAAAAAACACACTTAAAAACTAGAGCAATTTTCTGTCCATGTAGCAAGTTAAATTTACTTGACAAGACATTCTAAATTAAAAGTTGTACTGTATGTCTAGAAATTAGCAGAACTTTTAAACCAGAAATAAGTTTTATTCTGAAAACAAGCATTATTCAAAATGCAATTCGAAAAATGAAGCATCCTCGGGATGTTACAGAATCTCTAAACACGCTTTTCTGTGTGGGAAAAACCAAGATATCTTATTGGAATAGTTATTTTCTCCATTTTAAATTTTTAACATTTTTTAACATATAAAAATCCATGCTAAAATTAGAATTATGATGTAAAGTGAATGGCTTAAAATAAGTAAATAGCTCTTAAAACTTGAGACGTTTCTATGAATACAATTTGAAATCTTGGCTAGAGGCAAATAATTTGCAGTGCAATAACAACACCAATGAGTTAAAAACAAGTAACACACATGACTTTAACACCAACAGCTGAGTACCGCAATCAACATTTTTAAGTGCATAGCAGTGACGTGCAGTCACTAGAGGCAGGTGAGGCGCGGCCTCACGTGCCATCATGGAAAGAAAAAAATGTAAAAAGAAAATAAATTAATTAAATTGTTATATGTATCCAGTGATTATACTATAAAGTTATTTTCCATTTAACTTCACCAGTTTTAGATTATTTTTATTCAAAATCACTGAATTTTCACATTTGCCGTTCAAATACTGAGAAGAGACTTGCGGTGAGTCAGCAGCCAGTTGAGGCACGTCACTCAGTTGAGCCTCACCATGGATTGCGCAATGACTCGGCTAACTGCTGGCCTGCTGTGCAGTGAGACCGTATTGCTATATGAATTATATTATACATTTCCATAGTTTAGTTAGCTGAGGTATATAATGTACAGTGTATTTTGTCAACAACTGTTTGTGTGTAACGTATTTCTTGTGCTGAGCGATCATAAAATGGCTGCGAAGACGCACTGGCTGAGGCTCGCAGTAATCCCGCCTCATGGTGGTAGAGGGCGCTAGTGATCCCAGAGATCGTTTTTGCAACTACTCGGCTGCAGAATAAGTGACAACAAGCAGCAACAGTTAGCGATCGTTTATTTTTTCCTCTCGCCTAGACTTTTAACATGGAGGATTACATATCTAAAATAAAACAGTTTTCTAAACTGGACTTTCAATCGAAGCAGGAGGTAATAATTAAAGGAAGATCTCCATCGAGACAGAGAGACTTTTAAAACTGAAGAAAGATAAGGAAGACTTCTATAAACAAGTTATCGATGCTTTTGTTCAGAAGCCGCGCATGGACTTCATTTATAAGTAAAGATAAGACCATAATAAAGTTGTTTTTATTAAATGTTTTTTTTGTGTGCTACAGTTTGTATGTGTAAAGTTAAAGTTAAGTTAAAGTACCAATGATTGTCAAACACACTAGATGTGGTGAAATTTGTCCTCTGCATTTGACCCATCCCCTTGGGGTGAGGGGAGCAGTGGGCAGCAGCGGCGCCGCGCCCGGGAATCGTTTTTGGTGATTTAACCCCCAATTCCAACCCTTGATGCTGAGTGCCAAGCAGGGAAGAATGCTGGTATGAGCTTTTAAACATAACCCGTTAACTGCTGTCAATCAAATGGTGAATAAGATACTCTTTAGGGTTCATATGTTTGTAAATCTGACTGTGATGAAGTCAGTGCCTCACCAGCCATGAACCTCACCGCACGTCACTGGTGCGTAGAGATGTAGATAAAGCTGCTAGATCCTAACCATTTATGCAACTTCTGTAGTTAACAAAAATGACATCAGCAGGTTGCCTACAGCCACAGCTTTTAAAGTTTTCTGACCAGGTAGTGATTAGAGACCCAAAGTTCATACAGCACATAGATTTCCCCAAAGTTACGTACGTGACATGCACATAGCGTCACGCACGTACGGGCAAGCGATCAAATGTTTGGAAGCCGCAGCTGCATGCGTACTCACGGTACCGCGTCTGCGCATCCAACTCAAAGTCCTCCTGGTAAGAGTCTCTGTTGTCCCAGTTCTCCACAGGCCAATGGTAAAGCTTGACTGTCATCTTCCGGGAATGTAAACAATGAAACACCAGCTGTGTTTGTGTTGCTGCAGTCGGCCGCAATACACCGCTTCCCACCTACAGCTTTCTTCTTTGCTGTCTCCATTGTTCATTGAACAAATTGCAAAAGATTCACCAACACAGATGTCCAGAATTCTGTGGAATTTTGCGATGAAAACAGACGACTTAATAGCTGGCCACCATGCTGTCCCAAAATGTCCTCTACAATCCATGACGTCACGCGCTGACGTCATCATACCGAGACGTCTTCAGCAGGATATTTCGCGCAAAATTTAAAATTGCACTTTTGTAAGCTAACCCGGCCGTATTGGCATGTGTTGCAATGTTATAATGATATATAAACTATCAGACTGCGTGGTCGGTAGTAGTGGGTTTCAGTAGGCCTTTAATAAATGGTATTAATCGAGGTGTAAGGACCTTGCGGCCCGTGGGGTATTTACAGTGCGTTAGAGCACGCAATTCCAAAAAACGCTTAGGCGCTGAAATAAAATGCTGCAAAACATCTAAGCCCCCGAATGCTCACACAAAACAATAAAGTTTTGTTCGTAATTGTTCATTCATTTACTATAGCCCTCCGAAGACGTTATTAAAACTTAAAAGGGTTCCCCATTCTGCTTTAAACGGTGTCAGCCCCTACATACAGTATGCAAGTCAGAACAGGAAGCCGTGATATTACCGTAAACTGCTTGAGGTTATGAAAAATAATTAGAGATCAGTGTGAAAGGCAACCAAAAAAAAAAAAGAAAAAAAAGGGCATTTGCGAAAGTTTTCGCTGTGAACTTTTAATTCAGCCCTAAATGAGTGTCATTATTCTCCCTCACATGTGGTGGAGGGAATGTATAAACTGTGGAGTGGCGAGGGAAAGACATTCAAATATGAGCTAATGAGAAAATAGCAACTCATTTTTAGACACCATTGAGACGGCTACAAAGCCACCAAAAACACACTGTTTGCTGTGAAGTGTGTTTCTGCAAATGTAAAAGCCTGTTTTATGTCAGCCCGCGTAATAACTGCCGCCTATTAAAGGCAAACTGTAAAGAAGATAAATGGACAGTTTATTCCTCATTTTTTTATCTCATTTCAGCACATTTCTTTCATTATAAACTCCAGCCGTTTTCGAGAAAAAATATCAAGTGAAATGGAGCCCCAGCTCTTTTTTTTTTTCTTGGCAGTTTGGAATGAAACGAAGAATGTAATTAGAGGGAAGGCGAGAATTTGGGAATGGGGAGCAATCACAACATTAACTAGAAAAGCACTTGGAGAGCCCAAACCTCTGTATCTCGCAAATCATAAAGGATCCTTTAAAAAAATGCTAAATCCATACGGTGATCCGGATCAACCCCAAAAATGTGGTAATATTTTCTTTATCCAATTTTTGACATTTCATGAAAGTTTCATCCTAATCCACCCATACCTTTTTTAGCTATGTTGCTAATAAAGGCCTACTGAAACCCACTACTACCGACCACGCAGTCTGATAGTTTATATATCAATGATAAAATCTTAACTTTGCAACACATGCCAATACGGCCGGGTTAGCTTACTTAAGTGCAATTTTAAATCGCGTGAAATATCCTGCTGAAAACGTCTCGGTATGATGACGTCAGCGCGTGACGTCACGGATTGTAGAGGACATTTTGGGACAGCATGGTGGCCAGCTTTTAAGTCGTCTGTTTTCATCGCAAAATTCCACAGTATTCTGGACATCTGTGTTGGTGAATCTTTTGCAATTTGTTCAATGAACAATGGAGACAGCAAAAAAGAAAGCTGTAGGTGGGAAGCGGTGTATTGCGGCAAGTGTTGTGCCGGATGACACCCCCCCGCCGTTGAATGCACCCCTTGACTGTTGTGCCGGATAACACAGCCGGTGTTTTATTGTTTACATTCCCGGAAGATGACAGTCAAGCTTTACCATTGGCCTGTGGAGAACTGGGACAACAGAGACTCTTACCAGGAGGACTTTGAGTTGGATGCGCAGACGCGGTACCGTGAGTACGCATGCAGCTGCGGCTTCCAAACATGTGATCACTTGCCCGTACGTGCGTGCCACTATGTGCATGTCACGTACGTAACTTTAAGGAATTTGGGGAAATATATGTGCTGTATGAACTTTGGGGAGGTGAACGGTACTTTGGGCTGGGGGATTGAGTGTGTTGTGCAGGTGTTTGAGTTGTATTGGCGGGTTATATGGATGGGAGGGGGGAGGTGTTTGTTATGCGGGATTAATTTGTGGCATATTAAATATAAGCCTGGTTGTGTTGTGGCTAATAGAGTATATATATGTCTTGTGTTTATTTACTGTTTTAGTCATTCCCAGCTGAATATCAGGTCCCACCCGCCTCTCACAGCATCTTCCCTATCTGAATCGCTCCCACTGCCCTCTAGTCCTTCACTCTCACTTTCCTCATCCACAAATCTTTCATCCTCGCTCAAATTAATGGGGAAATCGTCGCTTTCTCCGTCCGAATCGCTCTCGCTGCTGGTGGCCATGATTGTAAACAATGTGCGGATGTGAGGAGCTCCACAACCTGTGACGTCACGCTACTCGTCTGCTATTTCTGTTACAGTTAAGGCTTTTTTATCAGCGACCAAAAGTTGCGAACTTTATCGTCGATGTTCTCTACTAAATCCTTTCAGCAAAAATATGACGATATCGTGAAATGATCAAGTATGACACATAGAATGGACCTGCTATACCCGTTTAAATAAGAAAATCGCATTTCAGTAGGCCTTTAACTATGATATGACCAAACCAAACTCTGATATGATCCAGTTTAAGAGGTTGTTCAAATGAATAGTGCTTACAAAGTACAAAGAAGCATTATGAGAAATACTTTCAACCTTATTGAAAATAAGATATTCTTCATCTCAGTATATTAATAATGACTGAATTAATTAACTACATATTACAAAACTGATGTGTATACTAATTCACAGATGTTATTTTATTACAAAAAGGTCAGTAAATGATTCTATATATTTGTAAACGCTCTGAAGTGGGAACGGGGTAGGATTAAATAAGCGTTGCTTCTTCCTACTCCTTTTCAGACATGATGTAAAGTGAAATGATATGAAACTGTGTGATGTATTATACTGTAAGTGTGTTCATGTTTGAAATAAACTAAAGAAAGAAAATAATTAACAAACAGACAAACTACCCGACCCCGTAAGGGACAAGCGGTAGAAAATGGATGGACACACTATTCCTAGCATATCAAAGGATTACCATACTTTCCGGACCATAAGGGCGCACCGGATTTTAACTCACACTGCCGATGAATGGTCTATTTTCGATCTTTTTTCACATTTAAGGCGCACCGGATTATAGGGCGCATTAAAGGGGTCCTATTATTATTTTTTTTTTCTAAATTGAAAACACTTCCTTGTAGTCTACATAACATGTAATGGTGGTGTCCCGTGAAAAACCGTCCGACCGGAACTCTCTAATAACTAAAGTTCCTTGGGTGAATAATGTAAACTCACTACACCGGTATGTTTTAGCGCTTTCATGGCGAGTTTACTGACAGATATAAGTAAGAACTTTACGCTACTTTATATTAAAAATGGCAACAGCGGAGGATGAATGTCCCATAACACGGACTACAGCGGCAGACGCGTGCAATTTTTCAGAATTTATGCAGATCCCAAATACAGATCAGCAGGTACCAGAAGGTAAGAAAAGTTGGTTTTGCATAATATTGCGAAACAAAACGCCCGATAATATGTCTGCTAATAGGTGCCATTTTGTGGTCCTTATACACCCACCATAATAATACTTGTATGTTGAAGAGTATCTCTGGCTACTGTAGCCGTAACGCGCCGACAATCCACCAAGCGGTGCGGGTTCATAGCTTTTTGAACGCCGTGTGTAATGTTCGATATTCTCAATGGAACATTTAAAGTTTTGGTGTTGTTTACTGGCATCATATTGTAGTCTACATGTCTTTCTTATGTGTGCCTGCCATCTACTGGTTACACTTATCATTACACCATGTACCAAATAAAATAGCTTTAAGGTTGGTAAGCACAACCAAAATGAATCCGTACAATAGACTCAAAAATGCTTCAACATAAAGTAAGGCTTCACTTTTACAAAAATGCACTAGCTTGATGCTAATAAACATTGGCTTTGCTTTTGACAGGCTACTAATTAGCATTAGCATTATTACATGGCGATTTCAAAACCTCCAAATCTGTTAATGAGAATTACAACTGAAAAGTGCACGTTGCAATCAAACAGCTGGTACGTAATAATTACAATACTTGCAGTATTAACACTTTTTAGGGCGCAACAAAAACCAAAAAACACAATTGGTCTTGGACTTGCAACTGCAATTACAACTTAATGGCATACTTTCAAATGATAAAAGGATGATAATTAAACTAGATATAACAACTGTACAGCAGTTATCATAATCAGATAATTTTTAAATGTTGGGTTTTATTATCAACAAACAATATTTATTAACACACACAACAGCACCGACAATTGGTACAGTTGAGTACTGGTATCGATTCCCAGGTACCAGGAATTGGTACTGCATCAGAATCAGAATCAGAATCAGAATCAGCTTTATTGTCATTACGCAAGGTAACGAGATTGAGGCCATTCCATACAGTGCGATGTGTGCATGCTAGAAAAACAATGTGCAAATATATAAAAATATAAAAAATGTAGAAGTGCAATGAATATGGTGTGAATTGAATATATACATGAAAAAAACAATGTGAACGCAGCTTTAGTGTGCACAAACAATGTCCTACTGTAAAATTCTATCTGCTGTCACACCTCCCTCACATTAACCTCCCCATCGGAAACCGCAACGTTTAGGCTTATTCCTGGAAGGCAGACCTGAAAGTTTGAAAACAAGAAAGAGGGAAAAGCCAGGTGTGCAAAATCTCAAAGAAAAAGCATGGAAAACGAGAGAGAAATGAACTGTAACCGCCCTTGATCTGCCAGTGTTTAGAGAGCGCTGTCGGCATGGCTAATAAACACTTCATTTGCTTTTAATGGTGCCGACGCCACCACGCTGCCTTCAAAAAGTACCCCTTATTTGGGTCATTTATGGCTCTTCCTCAAGCAGCACCCGGGGGACTGCGGATCCAGTCCACATCCTTGTCTGCCGGAGCACTCCGGGGCCCCCGAGGAAAATTAATAGGGCTATCTGGGAAAAATAAATAAGTGATGTTTTCTTTTTTTTTCTTTTTTTTTTTGCCCCCCCCTTCTGCCAAACAGCCCTGAGAGCTTATTAAAGAAGGCGAAGGGAAGCGAGACGGGGCAGAAGAAGAAGAAACGAATTTGAATTTTGCACCCTCTTAATATAAAGCCTCTCTCAACCTACCTCCTTTTTTCTTCCGCTGTGTTCCTCCTATGCGGTAATTGTAAACACAGCAATTATGGATTGTGCGAGACTTAATTATAGCGTGTGCTGTGCCCCCCCCCCCCCCCCCCCCCCCCCCCCCCCCCCGGGGTGGCGGGTAGAGCTCTAGCGGAATGCTGCGGCTGATAAAAAACGCCAGCTCATCAGCGTGATGACGATGGCGGCGGTGACGATGGCGTCGGAGAGTGCGGACCACAGGGAGCCATTTCGCTAGACCGTCCCCTGAGGACCCCCCCACCCCCCTCCATCTTCCCAGCTAAAGGACCAATTAGTATTAGGCGGGAATTAATCTTAACGAGACACAGCCACTCGAACAAGTCCTCCCAAGGTGAGGGGGGATTAAAGCGGATGGCTTATTGGTTTGTTTGGTTTGTGCAGCTGGTGTGTTTTCGGTCGTGCGGTGCCTCGATCAGCGAGCATGCCGCAAAAAAAATTTAAATAAATGTCAATTGACAGATTTTTGTTCAATTCAGATCGCCACTGGAAGGTTTCCATCATCCATTCCATCAGATTCCATCCAGATCTATGTACAGTACAGGCCCAAAGTTTGGACACACCTTCTCCGCATTCAATGGGTTTTCTTTATTTTCATGACTATTTACATTGTCGATTGTCACTGAAGGCATCAAAACTATGAATCTTCAAAATAGCCACCCTTTGCTCTGATTACTTTTTTTTGCACACTCTTGGCATTCTCTCGATGAGCTTCAAGAGGTAGTCACCTGAAATGGTTTTCACTTCACAGGTGTGCTTGAAGCTCATCGAGAGAATGACGAGAGTGTGCAAAGCATTTATATATATATATATATATATATATATATATATATATATATATATATATATATATATATATGTATGTGTGGGAAAAAAAATCACAAGACTATTTCATCTCTACAGGCCTGTTTCATGAGGGGGGGTACCCTCAATCGTCAGGAGATTTTAATGGGAGCATTCGCATACCATGGTTTATATAGGGCACAGAGTGGGTGGGTACAGGCTGGCCTAGGGGCGTGGTGATTGGCTCATGTGTTGCCTAGGAGGTGTTTCCGTCTATGGCGGCATGTTGTTACAATTTCGCTGCGCTTGTTGAGGGATGACAGGTCTGGACGGTAAATAATAAACAGTTTCTCTTTCAA
>NC_084553.2:52830950-52860950 GCF_033978685.3 Nerophis lumbriciformis | reverse complement strand
CGAGGTCCTTTGTCCCTGAATTGCTCACACACTCCGGCAGATTCAATGGGGGTCTGGCGGCAGATTTCTTTGACTTTATCATTGGAAATGCATCTGCTTTGAGTGTCGCAGGATATCCACACATTCTTGCCATCTCTGTCGTAGCATAGCTTTCGTCGGTAAAGTGTGCGGAACAAACGTCCAATTTCTTGCCACTTTCGCATCTTTGGGCCACTGGTGCAACTTGAATCCGTCCCTGTTCGTGTTGTTACACCCTCCGACAACACACCGACGAGGCATGATGTCTCCAAGGTACGGAAAACAGTCGAAAAAACGGAAAATAACAGAGCTGATTTGACTCGGTGTTTGAGAAAATGGCGGATTGCTTCCCGATGTGACGCCACGTTGTGATGTCATCGCTCCGAGAGCGAATATTAGAAAGGAGTTTAATTCGCCAAAATTCACCTATTTAGAGTTCGTAAATCGGTTAAAAAATATATGGTCTTTTTTCTGCAACATCAAGGTATATATTGACGCTTACATAGGTCTGGTGATAATGTTCCCCTTTAAAATAAGTATATTCTCCCTAATAACAACTGCACTTTTCTTGGTAGGAAAAAAAAACAACCTTTTTGCTCAATCTGTTGAAAAATATTCTTAAATTACCGTATTTCTTGGAGTATAAGTCACTCTGGAGTATAAGTCGCACCGGAAGAAAATGCATAATAAAGAAGGAAAAAAACATGTATAAGTCGCATTTTTTGGGGACATTTATTTGATAAAACCCAACACCAAGAATAGACGTTTGAAAGGCAATTTAAAATAAATAAAGAATAGTGAACAACAGGCTGAATAAGTGTACGTTATATGAGGCATAAATAACCAACTGAGAACGTGCCTGGTATGTTAACGTAACATATTATGGTAAGAGTCATTCAAATAATTATAACATATAGAACTTGCTAAACGTTTACCAAACAATGATATATGATTAGACAAGACAAATCATATATTTGCAAGGCCATTTTCAAGAAGGATATTTAAAGAGAAACTACATCTTGTGAGACGATGTCAGCCAACCCCGGAAGCTCGAATGGGTTCTACAACTTGTGAGTTCAGATATTTTATTTCTTAATTTTTTCACATTTAATGTTTTTTTCGACAATTTTGTGTGCGTACACCTCAGAATCATATAACTTACTTCTTGGCACATGCTAACATTTCAGTTCGACTTTCACATTTCAGCATTCACACACATGTTCTCACAAAATTGCATGTTCTACATATTATAAAAATTAAAAAAAAGATTTTACATTACACAGGTTATCATTTTCAAAAAAATCCCTCATTTCCAGGAATTGCACTTTTTTCGAGTCAGAAAACTCCCATTCAAAATGAATGGGCAATTTTTCAACAGTCCAAATTTCCCAACCGATTCAAAGCATCCAACCATCGACACATTCTGATTATGCAGGAAATTCAGGTTATTTTTTTTTTTGTGTTCCAATAAATCCCAATTTTTCCTTGTTTCCCCAAAAAACACTTCTCTATTAAAACATCCACATTTCTCAACTGATTCAAATCGCTCTAAAGATACAATGCACCACACTGTGAACCCACACCAAACAAGAATGACAAACATATTTCGGGAGAACATCCGCACCGTAACACAACATAAACACAACAGAACAAATACCCAGAACCCCTTGCAGCACTAACTCTTCCGAGACGCTACAATATACACCCCCGCAACCCCGCCCACCTCAACCTCCTCATGCTCTCTCAGGGAGAGCATGTCCCCAATTGCAAGCTGCTGTTTTGAGGCATGTTAAAAAAAAATAATGCACTTTGTGACTTCAATAATAAATATGGCAGTGCCATGTTGGCATTTTTTTACCATAACTTGAGTTGATTTATTTTGGAAAACCTTGTTACATTGTTTAATGCATCCAGCGGGGGCATCACAACAAAATTAGGCATAATAATGTGTTAATTCCACAACTGTACCGTATTTTCCGCACTATTAGCCGCACCTAAAAACCACAAATTTACTCAAAAGCTGACAGTGCGGCTTTTAACCCGGTGCGCTTTATATATGGATTAATATTACGATTCATTTTCATAAAGTTTCGATCTCGCAACTTCGGTAAACAGCCGCCATCTTTTTTCCCGGTAGAACAGGAAGCGCTTCTTCTTCTACGCAAGCAACCGCCAAGGTAAGCACCCGCCCCCATAGAACAGGAAGCGCTTCTTCTTCTACTGTAAGCAACCACCCGCCCCGGAAGAAGAAGAAGCACGCGGTGCATGCTGGGATATGTGACGTTTCATTTCCATTTGTGTGTTTATGTAAAGACCCCAAAATGGCTCCTATTAAGTGTGTTGTCTGTCTAATTATAAATAATGCAGACGAGGCGTGTTAACTGAGTTCTCAACGTTTACTCACAGCGTGCTCATAACCACATTCTAACTCCCAGCATACAACAACGCTTCTCAGGGCTACCGCGCATGCTCGTCACTATCGTTGCATGCTGGGTAGTGTAGTTGTTATATTTGCTAGCTCATAACATCACATTAAGAGACACGCTTACGCGCTTAATTCAATACTCGCCGTCATTCCGGGTGGATTGACAAAAGACCTCCAGCCGCTAGATATTGGTGTCAACAGGGCATTCGAAGCTAGACTGCTAACTGCGTGGGAACAGTGGATGACAGAAGGCGAACACACATTCACTAAGACAGGGAGACAGCGCCGGACGACATTCGCCCAACTTTTCAATTCGGACACCGAAGGAGAAAAATTCGAGGGATTTATGAATGAAGAATAACTTCAGAAAGTGAGCGTTATGTTTATTTTGTGTGTTGTGACATTAACGTTCGAGCAACATTATGTTGCTATTGCTCTGCACTATTTTGAATTTTACTATGTTTGTGATTGCACATTTGCGTACATTTTGGGACAGAGTTGTTAGAACGCTGGTTTTTAATATATTATTAAAGTTTGACTGACCTATCTGACTGTTTTTTTGACATTCCCTTTAGCGCAGCGTAGGCGCGGCTTATAGTCCGGGGCGGCTTATAGTGCGGAAAATACGGTATATATCGGTATCGGTTGATATCGGAATCGGTAATTAAGAGTTGGACAATATCGGATATCGGCAAAAAAGCCATTATCGGACATCTCTCGCTACCGTGATATTTTTGTTAGCTCATCTTGCAGGTATACACCTTGGAGTCAAATACTGTGTTACTTCACACATACTAGCTTTTGAACAGATTTTGCAGGTTCATGCTTCAAAGTATTCAAATATTTTATTTTCACCAAGGTTATCTTTTAGCATGCTATACTAGTATGCTACATTTTATCTTACTCATTTTGCAGGCATACACCCAAGAGTCATACTTATTTTTTTCTTGCAGCCATCTGGCTGGCATGCTAACTGTTAGCATTTCAGTTCAGCTTTTCAGCATCCACACGCAGTGTTTACCGAAATTACATGTTTTTGTTAACATATTATTTTATTTTATTTTTTTAATTTATTCATTTATTTATTTATTTATTTATTTATTTTAATTTTTAGATGACATATTTTACTTTTTAGCACTTTTATAATTGTAATTGGACATGAATTGCAATTTATTTATTTATTTATTTATTTATTTTAATTTTTAGATGACATATTTTACTTTTTAGCACTTTTATAATTGTATTTGGACAAGAATTGCAGCCTATTGGTTGCTAACACACACCGCTGGTAGAAAAGTGCTGGAGCCCTTTTTTTCCTCTCCATAAGAATAAAAAATACTCCCGAATAAATTCCGTGCCAAACATATTTTGATATCTGACGGGGCATGTATTGGAGTTCTTGTGAAAATTCCTCCCTGAAAGGCCCCGCCCCCCATGGTCCTTCTGATGTAGCGCTGGGCCTACAATACATCTCCTCAGACACGTAACAATGTTTGTGCAATCCCCTGACATCATGTGTTGCAAAATTAACCGCAACATTAGTGCCGCTGAAAACATTACGACACTACTACTCCAACGTTTCCTAAACAAAATAGAAAAACAAGTGTTGGTCAGACTTTGACTTTAATGAAGGAAGAGAGGGCATACCTGTCAATATTTGGATGTTAATAATATATGGGAAAAATATTTTGTTTTATTTTGAATTTTTTATCACAAATCACTGTCAAATAAGTAAAAATAATTAAGACATGCCCAAAGGGGGACTCTACCCCACCTACCGTATTATCCGGACTATAAGGCACACTTAAATTTGTATTTTTCTTTTCTTTCAAAACTCCACAGGGCGCCTTATAATCCGGTGCGCCTAATGTACGGAAAAATTAGGATTTTGCTTACCGACCTCAAAGCTATTTTATTTGGTACACGGTGTAATGATAAGTGTGACTAGTAGACGGCATTCAAACATAAGAGATACGTGTAGACTGCAATATGACTCAAGTAAACATCACCAACATTTAATATGTACCATTGAAAATATTAGAGATGTCCAATAATGGCTTTTTTGCCGATATTCCGATATTGTCCAACTCTTAATTACCGATTCCGATATATACAGTCGTGGAATTAACACATTATTATGCCTAATTTTGTTGTGATGCCCCCGCTGGATGCATCAAACAATGTAACAAGGTTTTCCAAAATAAATCAACTCAAGTTATGGAAAAAAGTGCCAACAAGGCACTGCCATATTTATTATTGAAGTCACAAAGTGCATTATTTTAGAGAGCATTAGGAGGTTGAGTTGGGGGGGGGCGGGGTTGATGTAGAGGGTAGCGAGGGGTGTATATTGTAGCATCCTGGAAGAGTTAGTGCTGCAAGGGGTTCTGGGTATTTGTTCTGTTGCGTTCATGTTGTGTTACGGTGCGGATGTTCTCCCGAAATGTGTTTGTCATTCTTGTTTGGTGTGGGTTCACAGTGTGGCGCATATTTGTAACAGTGTTAAAGTTGTTTATACGGCCACTCTCAGTGTGGCCTGTATGGCTGTTGACCAAGTATGTATTGCATTCACTTGTGAGTGTGTCAAAAGCCTAAATATTATGTGACTGGGCCGGCACGCAAAGGCAGTGCCTTCAAGTTGAATTGGCGCTCTGTACTTCTTCCTACGTCCGTGTACACAGCTGCGTTTAAAAAAAATCATTATTTTAACTTTTTGAAACCAATACCGATCATTTTGAAACCGATACCGATAATTTCCAATATTAAATTTTAAAGCATTTATCGGCCGATATTATCGGACATTCCTATAAAATATAGAACATTACACACGGCGCTCAAAAATCTTATCAAAATGTTTTAGTACGACTTTGGTAAGCTATGAAGCCGCACCGCTTGATGGATTGTCGGCACATTAAACATACGAGTATTATTACAGTGTGCATATAAGGTAAGACACACTATAATAATCTTTTATTACTATTATTTTACATAATATTTTGTTTCGCAATATTATGTAAAACCAACTTTTTTTTACCTTTTTGACCAAAGAACCACCATTATATGTTATGTAGACCACAAGGAAGTGTGTTCAATTTAGAAAAAATAAATAATAATATACCCCACCCCCCACCCCAAAATGTCTCTGTATGTACGTGCCTGATTGCTTGTAAAATTGGCAAAAATGGAAAAAAAAAGCCCACACTTAACACTACTTGAGTGTTCTCTCAGTAGTGTTTAATTAAAAAGCTAAAAAACAATAACATGAGTACAGTGTATTGTTTTCAAAATACAGTAGCTAACTAAATAAATCAAATGAAATAAATTTGAAACTATATAGAAACATATAGAAATATACAGAAACATATTTCAACATTTTAATATGCATGATTATGTTACCTGATTTGCTACAACTTCTTTTCTTTAATTCTTTAAATCCTTGCAAGAACACGTTGAATCTCCATAATAAAATATAAAATCTCTATTAAAAGCCTAATAAAATGTTTCTGTTACACTGTTTTGTCTACAGACTTATAGCTTGGAGCAAACATATTAAAAACAATGTATTATACAGGTATAATTATTTAGAAAATAATTAGTATGCATTCATATGTTAGTTGAAACAAATATGAAATGTAATGGAATTAACCATTTATTTAAAAAACACATAAATAAAATGTATACATGGATTTAGTGAGTATATTGTAGGGTTATGTTATTGTAAAAGTTACATACTAAATTACAACTGCAGTATCTTTTAAGAGGTTCTATTCTTTTTGACCTAGGAACCCAACTTTTCTACTACGGAGGGTACCGGGGCCCACTCAAATATTAACATTGAATTAGTAATCTTAATCATATTCAATAATTATATCTAACCTACTTACAGTTTAATCTCGTCAAATGATATGAAAGCATGTGTTAATCACACAGATTGTTAACTGTTTAGGTCAGACCGATTACAAAAATCAGTACGAATCACCAAACATGGTGATTATTTATGCTCCTAAAATCTGGAATAGTCTTCCTGAATATGTGAGACAGGCCTCAACGTTGGCAATGTTATTTATGTAATTGAGCATATGACAACTAAAAGTATTTTATCTACAGTATTTGAATGATTTTAATTTTAATTAATTCTTGTGGTTTTTTTACGATGATTGTATTTTCTGAGTTTAATTTGAAATATTTTATATTTTTAGTTTTGCTTTATTTAAATTTTCTCTTGACTTGCCTTGTGTGCGAATGGTGCTCTATAAATAAACTCGCCTTGCTGTCCCTTTAAATATTCTGCAGAAGAAGGGACTCAGAAAGACTAATGATAACATATACATACAATTACGCAGTGATTAAATACATTCTAACTTAATACATAATAATCTACCTTATAAACATATATAAAATATACATATAAACTGTCAATAAAATCAAAGTGCAAATGAACATACAGCTTCAACACCTTTGTCATGATTATTATAGGACTTTAGCTCCAGACTTCTTCTGTTTGTTTGGTATTGTCGTTACTGCCACAAGTGGTGGAGAAGTGTATTACAACAACAGACAGAGAAACAGATACTTTCTGGTGGCCCTTTAGAGGGCTCTCGTGGCCCAACAATGTGAAGAAACAGGGTGTTCTTGATGGATTGGTCCATCAATGTAAGCCAAACGACTACAAGGATTTTTTTTTACAGCACATTTTTGTGAGTATGTACAATAATATTAGTTTCTCCATGTATTTTATATACGGAAATCATGATTCATTAATCTAATTCAGGGGTGCTCAATACGTCGATCGCGATCTACCAGTCGATCGCAAAGGTAGTATTGGTAGATCGCATTACATTATTAAAAAAAAAAAATTTTTTTTTTTTTTTTTTTTTTTTTTTTTTTTTTTTTGGTGTCCTGTCCAGCTTCTCAGGCAAATCATATAGTTGATGTAGATGCCCATGTCGGCTGTTCAGATTTACTTTACAAAAGAGAAGTGTAGGATACTTCTCTTGTTGCCTTATTTGTATTTGACTTTATTAAATGTATTTATATTATCATTTAGTGCAGCCGGGCCGGAGCAGGAGGGGATAGAAAGAGAAAAAAAAGAAGACAGAGGGGGAAATTGTGGGGACAAGAGGGGGATTAGACAGAGAGACAAAAACAACAACAGCAAATAACAACAACAACAACAATAGAGCAACATCAGCAAATACGACATGTACAAATATGATGGTAAAAGTAATAGCAAATAAGCAGTTAGCGAAAAATAAAAAATAATACAGAAATGACAATGAGCCTTATTACACTACAAATGGATCAATACAAATACCAATAGAAATAGCGCTATTGATAATGAACAATACCAATAATTTACCTTTATTATCAACAATACAGTTGTTTAAATGCAACAATACATATACGTAATGATAACTTGAGATACGAAAGAATGCAGAAAAATGGAGGGGGAGAAAGAGAGGCAACCTACATTAACCTTGTAGATTGTTATAGTCACAATAGGTTAAGCTTTGTCAGTGTGCCGTGTGTTACACCCAGTTTACCCTAGGGCAGGGGTGCTCATTACGTCGATCGCGAGCTACCGGTCGATCTCGGAGGGTGTGTCAGTCGATCACCAGCCAGGCATTAAAAAAATAGTCCTAAAAATGAGCGATCATAAATCTTCACTATGACGTCACTTTCGTCACTTGATTGACATTCACGGCACCCGAGGGTCTTCTGAGATGACGCTGGCTGCTGCCAGCTCATTAAAATTACCGACTGGAAGGCGAGAAACACTTTATTTCAACAGACTCTGGCGCCGTACCTGTCGTCAAAACTCCAAAGACCGACTGCACAGTTGCACAGTTGCACAGTTGCGCTAACAAAATAAGAGTCTCAGAAAGCTGGCGCGCACAAGCTAGCAAGCTACGGAGTTTGCCTACAATGTATTTCTTGTAAAGTGTATACAAAGGAGTACGGAAGCTGAACAAATAAGATGCTAAAAACCAACCACTTTCATGTGGTATTGGACAGAAAGGAGGACTTTTTTTCTCCTCCATTCGAAAATGCGGACCTTATCAGCACCACTGTCTGATTCCAATCAATGCAAGTCATCACAATCAGGTAATACACCAACTTATATTCTTGTCTTAATGAAAGAAAGGAATCTATATGTGTTAAACATGCTTGTATTATCTTTAAACACCTTTAAGTTGTTAACAATATTAACTATATGTATTAAACATACTTGTATTATCATTAAACACCTTTAATTTTTTAACAATATTAACTATATGTGTTAAACATGCTTGTATTATCTTTAAACACCTTTAAGTTGTTAACAATATTAACTATATGTATTAAACATACTTGTATTATCATTAAACACCTTTAATTTTTTAACAATATTAACTATATGTGTTAAACATGCTTTCATTATCTTTAAACACCTTTTACTTGTTAACAATATTAACTATATGTATTAAACATACTTGTATTATCATTAAACACCTTTAATTTTTTAACAATATTAACTATTTGTATTAAACATACTTGTATTATCTTTAAACACCTTTAACTTGTTAACAAAAACATATATTTCATAAATAAGTAAATATAAATTATATATATGAATGAGGTAGATCCCCACGACTTGATCAATTGAAAAGTAGCTCGCCTGCAGAAAAAGTGTGAGCACCCCTGATCTAATTATTCAATCTAAAAAATAAAAAAATAACTCTAACTCCAACCCAATCCTTGTTTTACAATATTTAGGATATACATTTACAAAGTAACTAGGAACACAATACAAAACTACAAAAAAGTTAGTAATAATAGTAATAATAATACGAATAGCAATAATGTTAATAATCATTGTCATTACTGTTATTAATATTATAATATACCTAGACTTAGATCAACTTTATTGATTCGCAAGGGAAATTGTTCCACACAGTAGCTCAGTTACAAAGGATGGAAAGGGTAAAGGTGGAAAGGATAATGCAGGTATAAAGTAGACTAAACATGTACCATAGTAGCAATATAAAATATAACGTATACCATATTTTTCGGACTATAAGTCGCAGTTTTTTTCATAGTTTGGCCGGGAGCGACTTATGTGTGAAATTATTAACACATTACCGTAAAATATCAAATGATATTATTTAGCTCATTCACGTAAGAGACTAGACGTATAAGATTTCATGGGATTTAGCGATTAGGACTGACAGATTGTTTGGTAAACGTATAGCATGTTCTATATCAGGGGTCGGGAACCTTTTTGGCTGAAAGAGCCATGAAAGCCAAATATTTTAAAATGTATTTCCGTGAGAGCCATATAATATTTTTTAACACTGAATACAACTAAATGCGTGCATTTTTAAGGAATACCAACATTTTTAGAGTACAATAAGTCTCTTATTCTTTTTAATAACATTGTTATTCTGAAGCTAACCAATAATAAATAAAATACTTATTACCAATAATGCGACTTCTTGAACAGGTGCGGTAGAAAATGGATGAATGGATTAAAATCCATGAGAATGTTTTATATTTTTAACATTATCTTTAACACTGTGATTACCAGCGGAATTATTAATTACTTATCATGTTAAGCAATGTCAGCTAAGATTTATCTGAGGGCCAGATGCAGTCATCAATAGAGCCACATCTGGCTCTAGAGCCATAGGTTCCCTACCCCTGTTCTATATGTTCTAGTTATTTGAATGACTCTTACCATAATATGTTATGTTAACATACCAGGCACGTTCTCAGTTGGTTATTTATGCGTCATATAACGTACACTTATTCAGCCTGTTGTTCACTATTCTTTATTCATTTTAAATTGCCTTTAAAAATGTCTATTCTTGGTGTTGGGTTTTATCAAATACATTTCCCCCAAAAATGCGACTTATACTCCAGTGCGACTTATATATGTTTTTTTTCCTTCTTTATTATGCATTTTCGGCCGGTGCGACTTATACCCTGGAGCGACTTATAGTCCGAAAAATACGGTATTTAATATTTATATATTATATATACCAGTGGTCCCCAACCACCGGTTGGTACCGGTAAAATCAACATCAAAAACTCAAGATACACTTACAATTAGTGCACCAACCCAAAAAACGCACAAAAGGGTTGTTTCTTTCTGTTATTAATATTTCTGTTTCCTACATTATACATCAATATATATCAATACAGTCTGCAGGAATACAGTCCGTAAGCACGCATGATTGTATTTTTTAATGACAAAAAAAACAAAACATTATTTTTTTTAATTCCCCCTCCCCCCGGTCCGTGGGACAAATTTTCAAGCGTTGACCGGTCCGCAATTACAAAAAGGTTGGGGACCACTGATATATACAGTATATTATATATACTGATATATTATTATATTATATTTTTATGTAATATATAAAATATATAACAATGACACTAATGATATTATTATTATTATTGATATTATTTGTTTACATTTTTTTAAATTTTACATTTCTTCGTAAAACAAATTCCTAAAACGGATGCCATACTTCAAGAAATGACTTGTTATCTAATTTAAATGCAGTTTTTGCGACTAACATCATCTCACAGCTTGTGTATACCTGCCATTATTAGTTGGTCTAACACGGGGGTCGGCAACCCCCTTTAGCGCCGCCCTAGTGGCTCTCTGGAGCTTTATTTAAAATGTATGAAAAATGGAAAAAGATGACAGGAAAAAAAAAAAAAAAGGTTTTGTTTTAATATGGTTTCTGTAGGAGGACAAACATGACACAAACCTCCCTAATTGTTATAAAGCACACTATTTATTAAACATGTTTCACTGATTCGAGTGTTTGGCGAGCGCCTTTTTGTCCTACTAATTTTGGCGGTCCTTGAATTCACCATAGTTAGTTTACATATATAACTTTCTCCGACTTTCTAGGACGTGTTTTATGCCACTTCTTTTTCTGTCTCATTTTGTACACCAAACTTTTAACGTTGTGCGTGAATGCACAAAGGTGAGTTTTGTTGATGTTATTGACTTGTGTGGAGTGCTAATCAGACATATTTGGTCACCGCAAGCTAATCGATGCTGACATGCTATTTAGGCTAGCTATATGTACATATTGCATTATTATGCCTCATTTGTAGCTATATTTGAGGTAATTTAGTTTCCTTTAAGTCCTCTTAATTCAATTTATATCTCATGAGACACTATCTGTATGTAATATGGCTTTTAATTTTTTGCGGCTCCAGGCAGATTTGTTTTTGTATTTTTGGTCCAATATGGTTCTTTCAACATTTTGGGGTGCCGACCCCCTGGTCTAACAACACCCATCTATTTTTTTCAGTATTATTGATTTTGTTATGTTGCATATTGAAAATATTTGCCTTTTTGAGGTGACGTTTCGTGTCTCGGAAACCCGAAAACCATGCAACAGGCGTGTGCTTCCACCCCAACCGTAGTGTTCCCACTTAAAGACACGCGTTGTCGCTGTAGGAATGTTTCCCAAATGACTTTCTCAACGCGGCACTCCGCCCTCCACGCGTTTTTTACACGCTAAGAAAAAAAGCCAAAGTGTATGTTATGGCTTTGTGACAAATCCCTGACATGACACGCTAATCAGATAAGCACCGTAGCGCCCCGGGGCTACAGCGAGAGGTGCGATCGGACAGAGAACACGCACGTAGACGACATATAAAAATAAATAAATAAAAATGGTGTAAAACGTTACGAATGATAAGTGCTCTGCGATTCAGACAGTTTATGTGATGTGCTCTTTGTGTCTGAACCCGGTCGCACATTCCTCGGGGTAATTTCCAACGCGCCTCGGAGCGCCTTGTTTAATTTTGGGAGCCCGAATGAAAGCGTTTGCGGCGTATTGGCATATTTTTCTTGTTAAGCAATGTTTAAGGTAGGGATAGACGCGGAGGTAATTGCAGGTTTGACTGAGAGTGGAGGCTCCAGTTAGCAAGCATCAGCAACTCCCCTTTTTTGCCTGGGGAGAATACGATATATAGTATTTTTTTTTTTTAAATGTCAGGGATGAAACACCGGCAAAGTTGCTTCACTATTTCACCACGTTAAAAGTTACATCTGGGTGGAAAAAGTACGACGGGAGCGTAAACAAGAAAGTAAGTGGGATAGAAAATGTTGGAATGAGGACACATCAGCCTGTAATTGCGGCAGCATAACAAACACGAGCCAAAATTAGTCTCTCACAATAAACTGACAGGGGTATAAAAACAAGGTGGCGTACACGATGCCAGATTATAATGAGGCATTGATTGTTTGTTCTCCGTTTCCATTCCAGTCCGCGCTCAAATTGAAGGCAGCCACTTGTAAACAACACCTCCGTGTCTTTGCTCTTCTCATTAGCTTCTTCTGCATCCGTTGTCACTTCCTGCCCGTGGGAGCGCTTCCTGTTTTTTTTTTTTTTTTTCACGTGACCGTGTTTGGGTTTTTTTTTGTTGGTGTTGATCACCCGGTTCCAAACCTGGGGACGTTTGTGTTCGCCCACCCTTTTGAGTGCCATTTTTGCGGCAAGGCCGCAGGAATGTTCCCCTCGTTTTCGGAGTGATTATTTCTGGTGGTCCCGGGGCCCGCTTGGTGGTTGCAGGCCGGTATGCAAACGGGTTCTGGTGAGCAGCTGGCAGTGGCAGTACTGGAACATCGGCACAAAGTCAGTCGCAGAGGGTGGGGTGGCCACTTTACTGCAATTTTCTGTAATAGGCACCTATGATATAATATTTTATTTGTTTGCTGCTTAAGTCAAAAACGACACAATTACCATAAAACTCAATAACGGGCCTGTAAAGAAAAACAAGTTTTTTATTTAGGAATGGAGGATTTTTAATGTTTTTTTTTTTTTTTTTCCCATATGAAAAATATACAACATGAATATAAAACATTACTTACTGCTTTACTGCTTGCTAGTGTTGCCATAGCTGAGTTATTGTGTAGAAATATGGGAAAATAACGACAAAAGGACGCTTTATTCAATAATCGTTTTAGAAAAGAGGTCAGCTACAACAGGGGTCGGCAACCCAAAATGTTGAAAGAGACATATTGGACCAAAAATACAAAAACAAATCTGTCTGGAGCCGCAAAAAATTAAAAGCCTTATTACATACAGATAATGTGTCATGAGATATACATTGAATTAAGAGGACTTAAAGGAAACTAAATGACCTCAAATATAGCTACAAATGAGGCATAATGATGCAATATGTACATATATCAGTGACGTGCAGTCACTAGAGGCAGGTGAGGCGGGCCTCACCTGCCATCATGGAAAGAAAAAAAAATGTAAAAAGAAAACATTTGTATTAAATTGTTATATGTATCCAGTGATTATACTATAAAGTTATTTTCCATTTAACTTCACCAATTTTAGATTATTTTTATTCAAAATCGCTGAATTTTCACATTTGCCGTTCAAATACTGAGAAGAGACGGTGCGGTGAACAGCAGCCAGTTGAGGCACGTCACTCAGTTGTGCCTCAACATGGATTGCGGACTCGGCTAACTGCTGGCCTGCTGTGCAGTGAGACTGTATTGCTATATGAACTATATTATACATTTCCATAGTTTAGTTAGCTGAGGTGTATAATGTACACTGTATTTTGTCAACAACTGTATGTGTGTAATGTATTTCTTGTGCTGAGCGATCATAAAACGGCTGCAAAAGACGCACTGGCTGAGGCTCCAGTAATCCCGCCTCCTGCACCCCCGCCGTAGATTGCAACCCCTGACGGGAGTGTTATATCAACTAAAGCCCACACTTAAACTTTCCACGTGCAAGATTGAATCTATTTAAAAAAGTTATTTCATAAGAAGCCAAAAAGTGCAAAAACCATAATGTTCGTGTTGGAGAAGTTGTGAATGACTGCAGGGCTACAACGTTAGGTACACCTGCAGACTGCAGGTGTACCTTATTTACAACTCCTCCAACACGAACATTATTGTTTTTGCACTTTTTGGCTTCTTATTAAATAACTTTTGTAACCTATTTTTATGGGCTTTCCTCTTTGTGATGTTAAGTTCCTGTTATGCGCTGTTATACAGTTGTTGCCTTGAGGTCTTATTTTGAAGGCGCTAAGAGCAGAAGTGACGACACATTGGAGTGGAGCGGAAGTTTTTGAAAGAAGGTAAATAAAGTGGTACTCGTGTAAACTGGAGCCTCCGTGTTTGTTATTTTGTAGTTTCATACAGTATAGGCGACATTTATAAACCCTCGGTTACACTTTTTTAAATATATTCAATCTTGCATGTGGAAAGTTTAAGTGAGGGCTTTAGTTGATATAACACTCCCGTCAGGGGTTGCGTTAATCCAGCACAACAGCAGCGAATGGACTTCATTTACAAGTAAAGGTAAGACCATAATAACGTTTTTTTTATTAAATGTGCTTTTTTGTGTGCTACAGTTTGTATGTGTAAAGTTAAAGTTAAGTTAAAGTACCAATGATTGTCACACACACACTAGGTGTAATGAAATTTGTCCTCTGCATTTGACCCATCCCCTTTTTCACCCCCTGGGAGGTGAGGGGAGCAGTGGGCAGCAGCAGCGCCGCGCCCGGGAATAATTTTTGGTGATTTAACCTCTAATTCCAACCCTTGATGCTGAGTGCCAAGCAGGGAAGAATGCTGGTATGAGCTTTTAAACATAACCCGTTAACTGCTGCCAATCAAATGGCGAATAAGATACTCTTTAGGGTTCATATGTTTGTAAATCTGACTGTGATGAAGTCAGTGCCTCACCAGCCATCAACCTCACCGCACGTCACTGACATATAGCTAGCCTAAATAGCATGTTAGCATTGATTAGCTTGCAGTCATGCAGTGACCAAATATGTCTGATTAGCACTCCACACAAGTCAATAACATCAACAAAACTCACCTTTCATGCACAACGTTAAAAGTTTGGTGGACAAAATGAGACAGAAAAAGAAGTGGCATAAAACACGCCCTAGAAAGTCGGAAAAAGTTCTACATGTAAACAAACTACGGTGAGTTCAAGGACCGCCAAAATGAGTAGGACAAAACGGCGCTCGCCAAATACTCGAATCAGTGAAGCATGTTTAATATAAACAATGTGCTTTGTAACAATTATGGAGGTTTGTGTCATGTTTGTCCTCCTACAGAAACTATATTAAAACAAAAAATAGATTTTTTTCCCCTCATCTTTTTCCATTTTTCATACATTTTTTTAAAAAGCTCCATTGAGCCACGAAGGCGGCGCTAAAGAGCCGCATGCGGCTCTAGAGCCGCGGGTTGCCAACCCCTGAGCTAGAATAAAACATAATGTTGGATATAGAGAACATACAAACCCTTTATTTATTGAATCAAAAATCACACACCATCCAGCTGTATAATCACTCGCCATACAGCAATAGATGACATCTGCCTATTACCTGACACCTGACATGTTAGCTACTTCTCTTTGTTTATAATGTCTATTTTCTATTTCCTGCTGGATCTACTCTTTTATACTGTAATATTGTACATGTGTTGTGTATATAGTATATATTGTATATATGTTATAGACATAATATGATATATCTGTATATATATTATTCTGTACACATACAGGTAAAAGCCAGTAAATTAGAATATTTTGAAAAACTTGATTTATTTCAGTAATTGCATTCAAAAGGTGTAACTTGTACATTATATTTATTCATTGCACACAGACTGATGCATTCAAATGTTTATTTCATTTAATTTTGATGATTTGAAGTGGCAACAAATGAAAATCCAAAATTCCGTGTGTCACAAAATTAGAATATTACTTAAGGCTAATACAAAAAAGGGATTTTTAGAAATGTTGGCCAACTGAAAAGTATGAAAATGAAAAATATGAGCATGTACAATACTCAATACTTGGTTGGAGCTCCTTTTGCCTCAATTACTGCGTTAATGCGGCGTGGCATGGAGTCGATGAGTTTCTGGCACTGCTCAGGTGTTATGAGAGCCCAGGTTGCTCTGATAGTGGCCTTCAACTCTTCTGCGTTTTTGGGTCTGGCATTCTGCATCTTCCTTTTCACAATACCCCACAGATTTTCTATGGGGCTAAGGTCAGGGGAGTTGGCGGGCCAATTTAGAACAGAAATACCATGGTCCGTAAACCAGGCACGGGTAGATTTTGCGCTGTGTGCAGGCGCCAAGTCCTGTTGGAACTTGAAATCTCCATCTCCATAGAGCAGGTCAGCAGCAGGAAGCATGAAGTGCTCTAAAACTTGCTGGTAGACGGCTGCGTTGACCCTGGATCTCAGGAAACAGAGTGGACCGACACCAGCAGATGACATGGCACCCCAAACCATCACTGATGGTGGAAACTTTACACTAGACTTCAGGCAACGTGGATCCTGTGCCTCTCCTGTCTTCCTCCAGACTCTGGGACCTCGATTTCCAAAGGAAATGCAAAATTTGCTTTCGTCAGAAAACATGACTTTGGACCACTCAGCAGCAGTCCAGCTGGTGTCGGTCAACTCTGTTTCCTGAGATCCAGGGTCAACGCAGCCGTCTACCAGCAAGTTTTAGAGCACTTCATGCTTCCTGCTGCTGACCTGCTCTATGGAGATGGAGATTTCAAGTTCCAACAGGACTTGGCGCCTGCACACAGCGCAAAATCTACCCGTGCCTGGTTTACGGACCATGGTATTTCTGTTCTAAATTGGCCCGCCAACTCCCCTGACCTTAGCCTCATAGAAAATCTGTGGGGTATTGTGAAAAGGAAGATGCAGAATGCCAGACCCAAAAACGCAGAAGAGTTGAAGGCCACTATCAGAGCAACCTGGGCTCTTATAACACCTGAGCAGTGCCAGAAACTCATCGACTCCATGCCACGCCGCATTAACGCAGTAATTGAGGCAAAAGGAACTCCAACCAAGTATTGAGTATTGTACATGCTCATATTTTTCATTTTCATACTTTTCAGTTGGCCAACATTTCTAAAAATCCCTTTTTTGTATTAGCCTTAAGTAATATTCTAATTTTGTGACACACGGAATTTTGGATTTTCATTTGTTGCCACTTCAAATCATCAAAATTAAATGAAATAAACATTTGAATGCATCAGTCTGTGTGCAATGAATAAATATAATGTACAAGTTACACCTTTTGAATGCAATTACTGAAATAAATCAAGTTTTTCAAAATATTCTAATTTACTGGCTTTTACCTGTATGTATATATTCGTTTATATGTTAGATTTTTTTATCGCTATATTAGTCTATTTATACCTGCATTGTCCTTTCCATCCTTACACTTTCCATCATTGTAACTGAGCTACTGTGTTGAACAATTTCCCTTGTGGATCATTAAAGTTTGTCTAAGTCTAAAACTATACACATAGTCGCGGTCAAAAGTTTACATACACTTGTAAAGAACATAATGTCATGGTTGTCTTGAGTTTCCAATAATTTCTACAACTCTTGTTTTTTTTGTGATAGAGTGATTGGAGCACATACTTGTTGGTCACAAAAAACATTCATGAGGTTTGGTTCTTTTATGAATTTATTATGGGTCTACTGAAAATGTGACCAAATCTGCTGGGTCAAAAGTATACGTACAGCAATGTTAATATTTGGTTACATGTCCTTTGGCAAGTTTCACTGCAATAAGGCACTTTTGGTAGCCATCCATAAGCTTCTGGCAAGATTTTGGTTGAATTTTTGACCACTCCTCTTGACAAAATTGGTGCAGTTCAGCTAAATGTGTTGGTTTTCTGACATGGACTTGTTTCTTCAGCATTGTCCACATGTTTAAGTCAGGACTTTGGGAAGGCCATTCTAAACCCTTAATTCTAGCCTGATTTAGCCATGCCTTTACCACTTTTGACGTGTGTTTGGTGTCATTGTCCTGTTGGAACACCCAACTGCGCCCAAGACCCAACCTCCGGGCTGATGATTTTAGGTTGTCCTGAAGAATTTGGAGGTAATCCTCCTTTTTCATTGTCCCATTTACTCTCTGTAAAGCACCAGTTCCATTGGCAGCAAAACAGGCCCAGAGCATAATTCTACCACCACCATGCTTGACGGTAGGTGTGGTGTATAGGGATTAAAAGCCTCACCTTTTCTCCTCTAAACATATTGCTGGGTATTGTGGCCAAACAGCCGAATTTTTGTTTCATCTGACCACAGAACTTTCCTCCAGAAGGTCTTATCTTGGTCCATGTGATGTCAGATGAAAGACAAATTGGCCATATATATATATATATATATATATATATATATATATATATATATATCAGTGGTTCTTTACCTTGTTGGAGGTATCGAACCCCACCAGTTTCATATGCGCATTCACCGAACCCTTCTTTAGTGAAAAATACAATGTTTTTTTTTTTTTTCAAATTCAAGACAAAGTTATATGTTTTTGGTAACACTTTAGTATGGGGAACATATTCTAAGTAACAAAGACTTAATTTAGAGTTTTTTGGACACTAGGGGAACATATTCTAAGTAACAAAGACTTAATTTAGAGTTATTTGGTTAGGGTAAGAGGGTTAGGGCCAGGGTTAGAGGGTTAGGGTTATAATGAGGCCATGCCGAATAAGGCATTATTAAGTACTTAATAATGACTAGTTAAGAGCCAATATGTTACTAATTTGCATGTTAATAAGCAACTAATTAATGGTGAATATGTTCCCCATACTAAAGTGTTACCATGTTTTGTTTTTTTACTTGTGCACAAAATGAACCGTGTATGAACATCACCTTGTTCAAAGAACAAAACCAACACAGTGCATAAACTCACAACAAATTACACACAAGCAAATCAGTCTGACTTCTGCTGTTGCCGTATCCGTAATACGCCGATAGGGAGAAGTTTTTATTTACACGATGAGTCAGGTGTGTCTTGACCTCCGCCGAACCCCTGAGCCCGACTCACCGAACCCCTAGGGTTCCATCGAACCCAGGCTAAGAAACACTGATATATATATATATATATATATATATATATATATATACAGGTAAAAGCCAGTAAATTAGAATATTTTGAAAAACTTGATTTATTTCAGTAATTGCATTCAAAAGGTGTAACTTGTACATTATATTTATTCATTGCACACAGACTGATGCATTCAAATGTTTATTTCATTTAATTTTGATGATTTGAAGTGGCAACAAATGAAAATCCAAAATTCCGTGTGTCACAAAATTAGAATATTACTTAAGGCTAATACAAAAAAGGGATTTTTAGAAATGTTGGCCAACTGAAAAGTATGAAAATGAAAAATATGAGCATGTACAATACTCAATACTTGGTTGGAGCTCCTTTTGCCTCAATTACTGCGTTAATGCGGCGTGGCATGGAGTCGATGAGTTTCTGGCACTGCTCAGGTGTTATGAGAGCCCAGGTTGCTCTGATAGTGGCCTTCAACTCTTCTGCGTTTTTGGGTCTGGCATTCTGCATCTTCATTTTCACAATACCCCACAGATTTTCTATGGGGCTAAGGTCAGGGGAGTTGGCGGGCCAATTTAGAACAGAAATACCATGGTCCGTAAACCAGGCACGGGTAGATTTTGCGCTGTGTGCAGGCGCCAAGTCCTGTTGGAACTTGAAATCTCCATCTCCATAGAGCAGGTCAGCAGCAGGAAGCATGAAGTGCTCTAAAACTTGCTGGTAGACTGCTGCGTTGACCCTGGATCTCAGGAAACAGAGTGGACCGACACCAGCAGATGACATGGCACCCCAAACCATCACTGATGGTGGAAACTTTACACTAGACTTCAGGCAACGTGGATCCTGTGCCTCTCCTGTCTTCCTCCAGACTCTGGGACCTCGATTTCCAAAGGAAATGCAAAATTTGCATGGTTGGGTGATGGTTTGGGGTGCCATGTCATCTGCTGGTGTCGGTCCACTCTGTTTCCTGAGATCCAGGGTCAACGCAGCCGTCTACCAGCAAGTTTTAGAGCACTTCATGCTTCCTGCTGCTGACCTGCTCTATGGAGATGGAGATTTCAAGTTCCAACAGGACTTGGCGCCTGCACACAGCGCAAAATCTACCCGTGCCTGGTTTACGGACCATGGTATTTCTGTTCTAAATTGGCCCGCCAACTCCCCTGACCTTAGCCCCATAGAAAATCTGTGGGGTATTGTGAAAAGGAAGATGCAGAACGCCAGACCCAAAAACGCAGAAGAGTTGAAGGCCACTATCAGAGCAACCTGGGCTCTCATAACACCTGAGCAGTGCCAGAAACTCATCGACTCCATGCCACGCCGCATTAACGCAGTAATTGAGGCAAAAGGAGCTCCAACCAAGTATTGAGTATTGTACATGCTCATATTTTTCATTTTCATACTTTTCAGTTGGCCAACATTTCTAAAAATCCCTTTTTTGTATTAGCCTTAAGTAATATTCTAATTTTGTGACACACGGAATTTTGGATTTTCATTTGTTGCCACTTCAAATCATCAAAATTAAATGAAATAAACATTT
Organism: Nerophis lumbriciformis; assembly: GCF_033978685.3. Classification (NCBI taxonomy): domain Eukaryota; kingdom Metazoa; phylum Chordata; class Actinopteri; order Syngnathiformes; family Syngnathidae; genus Nerophis; species Nerophis lumbriciformis. The sequence goes on along the minus strand of NC_084553.2, from coordinate 52,840,100 downwards.
GAATGCATCAGTCTGTGTGCAATGAATAAATATAATGTACAAGTTACACCTTTTGAATGCAATTACTGAAATAAATCAAGTTTTTCAAAATATTCTAATTTACTGGCTTTTACCTGTGTATGTATATATATATATATATATATATATTTATATATAACATTTCCTCAATGTGAATACCTAAAAAGTGCGAAAGAGATGATACAGTATTATCTGCTCACATATGCTGCCTGGTGGTTGTTTGAGCACATTGTAATTAGTCCTGGATAAATCAACTAACCCCCAATCCTTAATGCTTCAGTCACATGCAGGATTCTCACAGGATAGAGGCGAACATTCATCCAGACCCACTAAAAACATCCTCATATTTTATGGAGTCGTTGTAAAATGTCATCCTGGCGTTCTTTCCCAGGTTACACAGTACCTGTACAGTATGTGTGGCCAATTAGATCCGATGCTTATGGGGTAGCCATGTTGATTATTGTCAATTAAACCCCCTCCTCTCTCTGGTGTTGATCATTAAAAGTGCTGTGACATTAGTCAGCCATGGTGGTGGTGGCACAGGAAGCCTCGCAGTCTGTCACGCACGTGTCTCTGTGGCCTGATTGTATCCCAGCAGCTCAAGAGTAAACCACATTTTGTTGCTGCCATCCAATTAAACCAAAAGTGCGCGGCTTTTATTTGGATGTTGGTTTTTTTTTTTCGCCAGCTTGCATTTTAAACAAGGGAGCAGACGCCCGCCAAGGTTTTCACATTTTGATACTTGTTGAAATAACGAGTAAACGCTTACCACATCTTAATAACCAAATGTCAAACTTTCTTTCTAATTGAAGGCAACAACTTTAAAGTGGGAGGAAACTGACTGAAATGTACATTATATAATAAACCCTTGGAATTGATGCCTTAATTAGGAAAACTATCACAGCAACAGGAAACATTACATCCTTATTAGAATGCATTTTAAGAATCAGCACGTTGGTCAAAACTTAATGATATCTAACTTTATTGATTTTAATGGAAAACGTTAATTAAAATGATCAGTGCACTCGTGTTGAAGACATACTGTACACTAATACGCTAATAATAAGAATACGAAACAAAAATACAGATTTAAAACTAAAAAAAACAATTCTTCCATCAATGCTGATGCTTTTCAAAAATGTTTAAATACTGTATTTTTTGGACCTTTTTGTGAAAAATCCATAAATTAGCCACACCGTTTTATAAGCCGCAGGGTTCAAAGTGTGGGAGAAATTAGTTTGGAATTTACGGAATTTCCAAGTTTTATCATAAAAAATTATAAAAACTGTTTCACATAAATACAAAAATATGCTAATGCTATACTATGCATGATACTAAGAATACGAAACAATAATACAGATTTAAAACTAAAAAAACAATTCTTCCATCAATGTTAATGCTTTTCAAAAATGTTTATAAACTGTATTTTTTGGACTTTTTTTTGTGGCACATGCACACACGGGACCGTTTAGTAAGTATAATTGTTTTGGTTATATTGTAAAATTTACAAACATTGCTCGTAGTGTTGAATGAAGAATCCTTTCGCGCAGAAACGCTATGTACGAATACTTCCGGTTCAAGGAACAAAAAGGAAAAGTACATTGTCACTTGTCCAAAAGATGGCGCCGTGACACAAACAATAACACACTTTTTAAGTGTCACTGTCGGTGTTCTATGAAAAGTATTTATTGAACACAAACATGGTCGTTAGCGAAGAAAAATCCATAAATTAGCCACACCGTTTTATAAGCCGCAGGGTTCAAAGTGTGGGAGAAAGTACTTTGGAATTTACGAGTTTGATCTTAAAAAATGTATAAAAACTTTTTCACATAAATAGAAAATATGCTAATGCTATACTATGCATGATACTAAGAATACAAAACAATAATACAGATTTAAAACTAAAAAAACAATTCTTCCATCAATGTTGATGCTTTTCAAAAATGTTTATATACCGGTACTGTATTTTTTTGACTTTTTTGTGTGGCACATGCACACACGGGACCGTTTTGGTTATATTGTAAAATTTACAAACATTGCTAGTAGTGTTGAATGAAGAATCCTTTCGCGCAGAAACGCTGTGTACGAATACTTCCGGTTCAAGGAACAAAAAGGAAAAGTAAATTTTCGCTTGTCCAAAAGATGGCGCCATGACACAAACAATAACACACTTTTTAAGTGTCACTGTCTGTGTTCTATGAGAACTATTTATTGAATACAAAACATAGCCGTTAGCGAAGAAAAATCCATAAATTAGCCACACCGTTTTATAATCCGCAGGGGTCAAAGTGTGGGAGAAAGTAGTTTGGAATTTACGGAATTTCCAAGTTTTAATCATAAACAATTTATAAAAAACTGTTTCACATAAATAAAAAAATATGCTAATGCTATACTATGCATGATACTAAGAATACGAAACAATAATACAGATTTAAAACCAAAAAAAAAACAATTCTTCCATCAATGTTGATGCTTTTCAAAAATGTTTATAAACTGTATTTTTTGGACTTTTTTGTGTGGCACATGCACACACGGGACCGTTTAAGTATAATTGTTTTGGTTATATTGTAAAATTTACAAACATTGCTAGTAGTGTTGAATGAAGAATCCTTTCGCGCAGAAACGCTATGTACAAATATTTCCGGTTCAAGGAACAAAAACGAGAAGTACATTTTCACTTGTCCAAAAGATGGCACCATGACACAAACAATAACACACTTTTTAAGTGTCACTGTCGGTGTTCTATGAAAAGTATTTATTGAACACAAACATGGTCGTTAGCGAAGAAAAATCCATAAATTAGCCACACCGTTTTATAAGCCGCAGGGTTCAAAGTGTGGGAGAAAGTACTTTGGAATTTACGAGTTTGATCTTAAAAAATGTATAAAAACTTTTTCACATAAATAGAAAATATGCTAATGCTATACTATGCATGATACTAAGAATACAAAACAATAATACAGATTTAAAACTAAAAAAACAATTCTTCCATCAATGTTGATGCTTTTCAAAAATGTTTATATACCGGTACTGTATTTTTTTGACTTTTTTGTGTGGCACATGCACACACGGGACCGTTTTGTAAGTATAGTTGTTTTGGTTATATTGTAAAATTTACAAACATTGCTCGTAGTGTTGAATGAAGAAACCTTTCGCGCAGAAACGCTATGTACGAATACTTCCGGTTCAAGGAACAAAAAGGAAAAGTAAATTTTCGCTTGTCCAAAAGATGGCGCCATGACACAAACAATAACACACTTTTTAAGTGTCACTGTCTGTGTTCTATAAGAACTATTTATTGAATACAAAACATAGCCGTTAGCGAAGAAAAATCCATAAATTAGCCACACCGTTTTATAAGCCGCAGGGGTCAAAGTGTGGGAGAAAGTAGTTTGGAATTTACGGAATTTCCAAGTTTTAATCATAAACAATTTATAAAAACTGTTTCACATAAATAAAAAAATATGCTAATGCTATACTATGCATGATACTAAGAATACGAAACAATAATACAGATTTAAAACAAAAAAAAACAATTCTTCCATCAATGTTAATGCTTTTCAAAAATGTTTATATACTGTATTTTTTGGACTTTTTTTGTGGCACATGCACACACGGGACCGTTTAAGTATAATTGTTTTGGTTATATTGTAAAATTTACAAACATTGCTCGTAGTGTTGAATGAAGAAACCTTTCGCGCAGAAACGCTATGTACGAATACTTCCGGTTCAAGGAACAAAAAGGAAAAGTACATTTTCACTTGTCCAAAAGATGGCGCCGTGACACAAACAATAACACACTTTTTAAGTGTCACTGTCGGTGTTCTATGAAAAGTATTTATTGAACACAAACATGGTCGTTAGCGAAGAAAAATCCATAAATTAGCCACACCGTTTTATAAGCCGCAGGGTTCAAAGTGTGGGAGAAAGTACTTTGGAATTTACGAGTTTGATCTTAAAAAATGTATAAAAACTTTTTCACATAAATAGAAAATATGCTAATGCTATACTATGCATGATACTAAGAATACAAAACAATAATACAGATTTAAAACTAAAAAAACAATTCTTCCATCAATGTTGATGCTTTTCAAAAATGTTTATATACCGGTACTGTATTTTTTTGACTTTTTTGTGTGGCACATGCACACACGGGACCGTTTCGTAAGTATAGTTGTTTTGGTTATATTGTAAAATTTACAAACATTGCTCGTAGTGTTGAATGAAGAAACCTTTCGCGCAGAAACGCTATGTACGAATACTTCCGGTTCAAGGAACAAAACGGAAAAGTAAATTTTCGCTTGTCCAAAAGATGGCGCCATGACACAAACAATAACACACTTTTTAAGTGTCACTGTCTGTGTTCTATGAGAACTATTTATTGAATACAAAACATAGCCGTTAGCGAAGAAAAATCCATAAATTAGCCACACCGTTTTATAAGCCGCAGGGGTCAAAGTGTGGGAGAAAGTAGTTTGGAATTTACGGAATTTCCAAGTTTTAATCATAAACAATTTATAAAAACTGTTTCACATAAATAAAAAAATATGCTAATGCTATACTATGCATGATACTAAGAATACGAAACAATAATACAGATTTAAAACAAAAAACAAAACAATTCTTCCATCAATGTTGATGCTTTTCAAAAATGTTTATAAACTGTATTTTTTGGACTTTTTTGTGTGGCACATGCACACACGGGACCGTTTAGTAAGTATAATTGTTTTGGTTATATTGTAAAATTTACAAACATTGCTCGTAGTGTTGAATGAAGAATCCTTTTGCGCAGAAACGCTATGTACGAATACTTCCGGTTCAAGGAACAAAAAGGAAAAGTACATTTTCACTTGTCCAAAAGATGGCGCCGTGACACAAACCATAACACACTTTTTAAGTGTCACTGTCGGTGTTCTATGAAAAGTATTTATTGAACACAAACATGGTCGTTAGCGAAGAAAAATCCATAAATTAGCCACACCGTTTTATAAGCCGCAGGGTTCAAAGTGTGGGAGAAAGTACTTTGGAATTTACGAGTTTGATCTTAAAAAATGTATAAAAACTTTTTCACATAAATAGAAAATATGCTAATGCTATACTATGCATGATACTAAGAATACAAAACAATAATACAGATTTAAAACTAAAAAAACAATTCTTCCATCAATGTTGATGCTTTTCAAAAATGTTTATATACCGGTACTGTATTTTTTTGACTTTTTTGTGTGGCACATGCACACACGGGACCGTTTCGTAAGTATAGTTGTTTTGGTTATATTGTAAAATTTACAAACATTGCTCGTAGTGTTGAATGAAGAAACTTTTCGCGCAGAAACGCTATGTACGAATACTTCCGGTTCAAGGAACAAAAAGGAAAAGTAAATGTTCGCTTGTCTAAAAGATGGCGCCATGACACAAACAATAATACACTTTTTAAGTGTCACTGTCTGTGTTCTATGAGAACTATTTATTGAATACAAAACATAGCCGTTAGCGAAGAAAAATCCATAAATTAGCCACACCGTTTTATAAGCCGCAGGGGTCAAAGTGTGGGAGAAAGTAGTTTGGAATTTACGGAATTTCCAAGTTTTAATCATAAACAATTTATAAAAACTGTTTCACATAAATAAAAAAATATGCCAATGCTATACTATGCATGATACTAAGAATACGAAACAATAATACAGATTTAAAACAAACAAAAAAACAATTCTTCCATCAATGTTGATGCTTTTCAAAAATGTTTATAAACTGTATTTTTTGGACTTTTTTGTGTGGCACATGCACACACGGGACCGTTTAAGTATAATTGTTTTGGTTATATTGTAAAATTTACAAACATTGCTAGTAGTGTTGAATGAAGAATCCTTTCGCGCAGAAACGCTATGTACAAATATTTCCGGTTCAAGGAACAAAAACGAGAAGTACATTTTCACTTGTCCAAAAGATGGCGCCATGACACAAACAATAACACACCTTTTAAGTGTCACTGTCGGTGTTCTATGAAAACTATTTATTGAATACAAAACGTTATGGCTATTAGCAAAGAAAAATCCATAAATTAGCTACACAGTTTTATAAGCCGCAGGGTGCAAAGTGTATGAAAAAAGTAGCAGCTTATAGTTTGGAATTTACGGAATTTCCAACTTTGGTTTATATTAAGTTATAAAAACTGTCTCACATAAATAAAAAAGTGTGGGCCTCTAAATACAATTATTTTTAGGGCCCCAATTTAGCCTGACGCATGAGAAGATGTCACATTTCAATAAGAGATGTCCGATAATGGCTTTTTTGCCGATATCCGATATTCCGATATTGTCCAACTCTTAATTACCGATTCCGATATCAGCCAATACCGATATATACAGTCGTGGAATTAACACATTATGATGCCTCATTTTGTTGTGATGCCCCGCTGGATGCATTAAACCAGTGTTTCTCAACCTTTTTTGAGCCAAGGCACATTTTTTGCGTTGAGAAAATCCGGAGGCACACCACCAGCAGAAATCATTAAAAAACGAAACTCAGTTGACAGTAAAAAGTCGTTGTCGCAATTGTTGGAAATGACTTTAAACCATAACCAACTATGTATCACTATAGCTCTTGTCTCAAAGTAGGTGTACTGTCACGACCTGTCACATCACGCAGTGACTTATTTAGACTTTTTTGCTGTTTTCCTGTGTGTAGTGTTTTAGTTCTTGTCTTGCGCTCCTATTTTGGTGGCTTTTTCTCTTTTTTTGTTATTTTCCTGTAGCAGTTTCATGTCTTCCTTTGAGCAATATTTCCCGCATCTACTTTGTTTTAGCAATCAAGAATATTTCAGTTGTTTTTATCCATCTTTGTGGGGACATTGTTGATTGTCATGTCATGTTCGGATGTACTTTGTAGACTCCGCAGTAAGTCTTTGCTGTTATCCAGCATTCTGTTTTTGTTTACTTTGTAGCCAGTTCAGTTTTAGTTTTGTTCTGCATAGCCTTCCCTAAGCTTCAATGCCTTTTCTTAGCGGCACTCCCCTTTTGTATATATTTGGTTTAAGCATTGGACACATTTTTTACCTGCATGCTGCCTTCCGCTGTTTCCGACATCTACAAAGCAATTAGCTACCGGCTACCACCTACTGATATGGAAGAGTATTACACGGTTAGTCTGCCGAGCTCTAGACAGCACCGACACTCAACAACAACACATCATTTGCAGACTAATTACAAGTTTGCAAAAAATATTTTTAACCCAAATAGGTGAAACTAGATAATCTCCCACGGCACACCGGACTGTATCTCACGGCACACTAGTGTGCCGCGGCACAGTGGTTGAAAAACACTGCATTAAACAATGTGGGGTTGGGGGGGTTGAGGTGTGGGGGTGGGGGGTGTATATTGTAGCGTCCCGGAAGAGTTAGTACTGCAAGGGGTTCTGGGTATTTGTTCTGTTGTGTTACGGTGCGGACGTTCTCCCGAAATGTGTTTGTCATTCTTGTTTGGTGTGGGTTCAGAGTGTGGCGCATATTTGTAACAGTGTTAAAGTTGTTTATACGGCCACCCTCAGTGTGACCTGTACGGCTGTTGACGAAGAACCGTATTTTTCGGACTATAAGTCGCACCGGAGTATAAGTCGCACCTGCCGAAAATGCATAATAAAGAAGGAAAAAAAACATATAAAGTTAAAGTTAAAAGTTAAAGTACCAATGATTGTCACACACACACTAGGTGTGGCGAGATTATTCTCTGCATTTAACCCATCACCCTTGATCACCCCCTGGGAGGTGAGGGGAGCAGTGGGCAGCAGCGGTGGCCGCGCCCGGGAATCATTTTTGGTGATTTAACCCCCAATTCCAACCCTTGATACTGAGTGCCAAGCAGGGAGGTAATGGGTCCCATTTTTATAGTCTTTGGTATGACTCGGCCGGGGTTTGAACCCACAACCTACCGATCTCAGGGCGGACACTCTAACCACTAGGCCACTGAGTAGGTTAAGTCGCACTGGAGCCTGGCCAAACTATGAAAAAAACTGCGACTTATAGTCCGAAAAATACGGTATGCAATGCATTCACTTGTGTGTGTGAAAAGCCGTAGATATTAAGTGACTGGGCCGGCACGCAAAGGCAGTGCCTTTAAGGTTTATTGGCGCTCTGTACTTCTCCCTACGTCCGTGTACCACTCCGTACAGCGGCGTTTTAGGAAGTCATAAATGTTTCTTTTTGAAACCGATACCAATAATTTCCGATATTACATTTGAAAGCGGGGGGTGTATATTGTTGCGTCCCGGAAGAGTTAGTGCTGCAAGGGGTTCTGGGTATTTGTTCTGTTGTGTTTATGTTGTCTTACGATGTTCTCCCGAAATGTGTTTGTCATTCTTGTTTGGTGTGGGTTCACAGTGCGGCGCATATTTGTAACAGTGTTAAAGTTGTTTATACGGCCACCCTCGGTGTGACCTGTATGGCTGTTGACCAAGCCGTAGATACTATGTGATTGGGCCGGCACGCAAAGGCAGTGCCTTTAAGGTTTATTGGCGCTCTGTACTTCTCCCTACGTCCGTGTACCACTCCGTACAGCGGCGTTTTAAAAAGTCATAAATGTTACTTTTTGAAACCGATACCAATAATTTCCGATATTACATTTTAAAGCATTTATCGGCCGATAATATCGGCAGTCCGATATTACCGGACATGTCTAATTTCAATTCCTATTAATAGGCTCAGATATTTACATTTAGGATATTGTTTCCTATTACCGGAAATACAGTAAATTGTGGCACAGAGTAAAACAATTTAACTTCCTTGGAGGAGGTAATACAAACGCATTTGACACACGTTTGCAAACTTTTAATTTTGCACGGATGGCGAGTAACCCTTGTGGTCCTCTCCGCGCCACGCGGCATCGACTTCGCCGTCCGCCCGCCTCACATGCAGCGTCTAATGGGGCCCCCTGATGAATAATGAGTCCATGCACCGGTAATGTTCTGTGCAGAGTAACGGCTGCATTGCTTTCTGTCCTGTTAACTCAGCCGCCGTTAAGATTGATGGCGGCGGCGCCGCACCGGCGCAAAAGACACTTCATCGCTCGGCAATGAAAATAAAGCCACCCGGGGGTAAAAAAAACGAAGAGCAATGGCGTCTGCGGAGTGAGTGAGTGA
>NC_084553.2:52815950-52825950 GCF_033978685.3 Nerophis lumbriciformis | reverse complement strand
ATATACTGTATATCTATATGTATATATATATATGTATGAAATACTTGACTTGGTGAATTCTAGCTGTCAATATACTCCTCCCCTCTTAACCACGCCCCCAACCACGCCCCCCGCCTCCCGAAGTCGGAGGTCTCAAGGTTGGCAAGTATGACAATGAGTGTCACATTTATCCTATAGTGTCTTTAATTTAGCTATATAACTAATTATGCAGCCTCAGGTCAAGTCGAATTGTTTTGGTGTACCCCTCAGATTATATTTAATTTTCTCTAAATCTAAGATTTTTTTGTTCAAATAAAGCCATTTTATGTGGTTTTCTTTATTTACAAAAGTACCAAAAAGTATCGAAATAATTTTGGTACCGGTACCAAAATATTGGTATCGGGACAACACTAGTTTGACGTAGTAAACAGTTTTTAATACTGTCTTTTCTTAATAGATTACATTATTTTAGTAGTCATTAAAGCAGCTTATTTCTCCCCTGGTATTGATCCGAGATGCAGAGAGCAATTAGGCCCTCGGTGGACTTTGATAATTACTTTTCACCACTTTGTGCGTAAATGAATAATTTGCTATGCTTTTTTTTTCTTGCTTTTTTTTAAAGAGGCCCGCTCTCCCTCCTGCGCGTGTGCCGCTGATTGATTGGGAGAACAGCATTATACATTGTCTAATGACTTTTACACTCGGCTGAGTGGCAAATAATCACTCGCTGCTTTCTGACCCAGAACTTCTTCACACCTCCGCTTTTTTTTTTGTTGTTGTTTTTTTTTTTTTATCCCCCTGCTGAGCAGCCGACGGCGTGAGAGGTAACGGAAATCAATTGCGATTTGAAGACGCTTCTCTTCCAGTCCAATTGATTACTTGGCCTGTTTTGCTTTAATATTTAGTTTGGCTAAGTGTGCAGAATGAATACGGCGGGAAACCATGAGTGCCTCACATTAGGACCTGATGTCAGCCATAAGCAGCCAGTGTCTGGAGATGGAAGTCCTACCAAAAAAAAAAATGTTCCTGGGGATTAAAGTCCCTCCCTCCCCCCTCCCCCGTCCTCCAAAAGACCAATCCATCTTGCTTAGGGAGGCAATCTTAGGTGCAGTATATAAACTAATATTTGTGTATAACCTCAGTCAGACAATACAAATGATGGCTTGATTTTTCATCTCCTTATGCATACAGGGAAATATGAAAAATGGAGCTTTAGGAATATTTGCGGGGTCTGCGAGGCGGCTGGCTGGGCCGCCGAGTGCCCTGGGCCACGCTCCTCGCCGAGCGAAAGAGTGATGAGAATATTATACCCATCTGTTTCCCGTCATAACCCCGCACCCTCCCTCTTTCATTCGCACCGCACTAATTCTAGCGGACGGAGGGGAGGCTGCAGCCCGAGGGTCGCCGCTCCGGCTTGCTTGACGTCCCCCCCCTACCCCTTACCCCCACCCACCCACCCTTGACTGACAAGTCGGTTTTAAAACGCCGTCGCCACCGACTTTAACCGCAACACCCTGCAGATTCTCACACGGTTAAAAGTCACCCACTGGAGCAATATTAGTATTGCTCTATTCTTTTGACATACACCAACCCTTTGTTTTCCTATTGGTCTGTGACATTAAAACTATAATTAAACAAGACCTACATTAAAACATATTTAAGGCCTGTCAAAGCTAAGGTGCTAAGACTCCTAACGAGGACACTTTAGCCAATCAGAAGCCACAAGAAAGTCATTTTTTAGAAAAGGCACAAATATAAACATATTCTTTTTTGATACTTGATAATCACCACATTTAAACGGACATAAAAATGCTGAAAAAAAAATTAAAAAAGAACTAAAGACCTGTTCAAAACAAGAATACAAATACTACAAATTAGTAGAGATGCCCGATAATGGCTTTTTTGCCGATATTGCCCAACTCTTAATTACCGATACCGATATCTACAGTCGTGGAATTAACACATTATTATGCCTAATTTTGTTGTGATTCCCAAGCTGGATGCATTAAACAATGTAACAAGGTTTTCCCAAATAAATCAACTCAAGTTATGGAAAAAAAAAATGCCAACATGGCACTGCCATATTTATTATTGAAGTCACAAAGTGCAGTATTTTTTTTTAACATGCCTCAAAACAGCAGCTTGGGATTTGGGACATGCTCTCCCTGAGAGAGCATGAGGAGGTTGAGGTAGGTAACAGGGGGTGTATATTGTAGCGTCCCGAAAGAGTTAATGCTGCAAGGGGTTCTGGGTATTTGTTCTGTTGTGTTTATGTTGTGTTACGGTGCGGATGTTCTCCCGAAATGTGTTTGTCATTCTTGTTTGGTGTGGGTTCACAGTGTGGCGCATATTTGTAACAGTGTTAAAGTTGTTTATACGGCCACCCTCAGTGTGACCTGTATGGCTGTTGACCAAATATGCATTGCATTCATTTGTGTGTGTGAAAAGCCTTAGATATTATGTGATTGGGCCGGCACGCAAGGGCAGTGCTTTTAAGGTTTATTGGCGCTCTGTACTTCTCCCTACTTCCGTGTACACAGCGGCGTTTTAAAAAGTTATACATTTTACTTTTTGAAACTGATACCGATAATTTCCGATATTACATTTTAAAGCATTTATCGGCCAATGATATCGGCAGTCCGATATTATATTAGGGGACATCCCTACAAATCTCAAGTCAATGGGAACAACGAGAAACCCTGGAAGGCACCACAGATGTGGGGAACCCGTGCAATGGATGCCGAGTGGATACAGTTAATAATGTGAGAGTCCAGTCCATAGTGGGGCCACCTCAGAAAAAAACTTTACCACCATAATGACCCACATGAAAATGCAGTAGCTTTATAGGTATAAGTATTCATTAAAGACAAAGCATATATATATATATATATATATATATATATATATATATATATATATATATATATATATATATATATATGTATATGTATATATATATACGTGTGTATAAATATATGTAAATAAACTTATAAGATAATAATAAGGGACTCTTTGCATATCTATGATATAAAATACAGTTTTTAGTCAGGTCTGCTTCAAACAATGCATTGTAACGATATTAGCCAAGTAAAAGTACATTGATACCATACTAAGTAAATGAAAGTGTATTGCGACAATACTAACGAAATAAAAGTGTGTTGCGACAATACTGACAAAATAAAAGTGTATTGCGACAATACTGACGAAATAAAAGTGCATCAAAACAATACTAACAAAATAAAAGTGCATCGATACAATACTAAGTAAATAAGTGTATTGCGACAATACTAACAAAATAAAAGTGTATTGCGACAAGACCAACGAGATGAAAGTACACTGCGACAATTTTTACTGAATAAAAGTGCATTGCTACAATACTAAGTAAATAAAAGTGCATTGCGACAATACCAAGTAAATAACAGTGCTTTGCGACAATACTAAGTAAATAAAAGTGCATTGCTACAATACTTACTAAATAAAAGTGCTTTGCTACAATACTAAGTAAATAAAAGTGCATTGCGACAATACCAAGTAAATAACAGTGCTTTGCGACAATACTAAGTAAATAAAAGTGCATTGCTACAATACTTACTAAATAAAAGTGCTTTGCTACAATACTAAGTAAATAAAAGTGCATTGCGACAATACTTACTAAATACAAGTGCATTGCTTCAATACTAAATAAATAAAAGTGGATTGCGACAATACTAAGTAAATAAAAGCGCATTGCTACAATACTAAATAAATAAAAGTGTATTGCGACAATACTTACTAAATAAAAGTGCATTGCTTCAATACTAAGTAAATGAAAGTGGATTGCGACAATACTAAGTAAATAAAAGTGCATCGATACAATACTAACTAAATAAAAGTGCATTGCTACAATACTAAGTAAATAAAAGTGGATTGTGACAATACTAAATAAATAAAAGTGCATTGCGACAATACTTACTAAATACAAGTACATTGCTTCAATACTAAATAAATAAAAGTGCATTGCGACAATACTCGGTAAATAAAAGTGCATTGCTTCAATACTAAGTAAATAAAAGTGGATTGCGACAATACTAAGTAAATAAAAGTGCATCGATAGATGCAATACTAACTAAATAAAAGTGCATTGCTACAATACTAAGTAATAAAACTGTTGCTTCAATACTAACTAAATAAAGGTGCTTTGCTATAATACTAAGTAAATAAAAGTGCATTGCTACATTAATAAGTAAATAAAAGTGCATTGCTACAATACTAAGTAATAAAAGTGTTGCTTCAATACTTACTAAATAAAAATGCATTGCTACAATACTAAGTAATAAAAGTGCATTGCTACAATACTAACTAAATACGAGTGCATTGCTACAATACTAAGTAATAAAAGTGTTGCTTCAATACTAACTAAATAAAAGTGCTTTGCTACAATACTAAGTAAACAAAAGTGCATTGCTACATTACTAAGTAAATAAAAGTGCATTGCTACAACACTAAGAAATAAAAGTGCATTGCTACAATATTAACTAAGTAATAAAAGTGCATTGCTACAATATTAAGTAATAAAAGTGCATTGCTACAATACTAAGTAATAGAAGTGCATTGCTACAATACCAACTAATTAAAAGTGCATTGCTACAATACTAAGTAAATACAAGTGCAGAGTAGAATGCACACATGTGAGTACAGTACTGTGTGATTGGTTTACATACAAAAGTGTCTCTGGAAAAAAACTGCTGAATCCCACAGAATCCATCCGTCAAGAGCAATCCCGCCTCCTTGCGTGCCTCCTGACAAGAAGATGGTGACATTTAACCCCACATCCCCAAGCACGCCCCCCACACCCCCATGCAGTTTTTATTTTTAGTTTATTGCGTCGCAGCCTCCTGTTTTCTCTTTGCTCTCCATATTTCTGCATTATCTGCCTTCGCCCTCTGCCTTTCAATATGTCTGTTTTCTTTCCATCCACCTTACACTTTTTTTATTTCATTTTCTCACCCCTCTTTTTTCTTTGTATCTAAGCTATTTTTTTTTTTTGAACCGAGCGTCTCGTCCTGTGCCTTGTTGGTGATAAATCGTCAGTGTGAGCGGCAGGCGGCGGCGTGGTCGCAGGCATCTGATGAGATAAGTGGTGCTCATCTCTCCGGCCTGTATGGAGATTTATTGAGGCGGCGTAGACGACATGCTCGCCATCACTCTCAGCCCAATAGACTCTCCGCCCGCATGCGTTTATTCTTATTGCGCGGCTTGCCTGCCTGCTGGGGGTGGAGGAGCCCCCGGAGGCCCGCTTCGCCTCGGAGGAAGCCGGCGCCTGCCCTGCGGATCATGGCCTTCTATTAGATCACCCAAAACAAGCCTCCACACTCGGGCCTGGAATGACACTGATGGTCCAATTTCTCTCCATCTCTGAGGACCACATAGGCATATGTAATAAGGTTATGGTGTATATGGCTCCTCACATGCACGTGTCATTGCTCTTGCTTGTTTGGAGGCGAGCACTGGTGCATTGCTCAACATAAACACAGCCCCGCTAAAGTCTTAGGTGACGATAGGAACAATTATTGAAAATAGTTTTTGGTCTGATTTGGAATTGTATTAAGCATCGCGTGGTCATATATAGTCTTGCTAAAGCCTTATTGGTGGCCTTTTGCACAGTACTTTGGCACAAGTCAATATTTTAATGATTAAAACTGATTGTGACATATCTGGGTAAGATCGTTAATGGTTTTAATCTCAGGGCGTTGACCTCAGTTCATGCTCAGACATTTAGAGGACAGACCTAGTCTGAGAGCATGGTGCATGGATGAATGTCAATATTCACAGTCATTTTATTAGTTTTAATATTTGTTCTATACCGTAATCATCATTTGAAGTATAATACATTAAGGGCCCGATTTACTAAGATCTAAACACCACGTGCTAATCAGCTTGTACAAACTACAAAGTTGTGTGTACTTTTAGTGGGTGTGTTGCATGTGATCTACTAAAACTGCATGTACACTTGATAACTCGTGCAGACCCCCTTATTAAAGTGAGGTGTTGCAGTGTTGTTGTACTGATGTTGTAGTGTTGTTGTACTGATCTTCCAGGGTTGTGGCAGTGTTGTTGTACTAATCTTGCAGTGTTGTTGTACTAATCTTGCAGTGTTGTTGTACTAATCTTGCAGGGTTGTGGCAGAGTTCTTGTGCTGATCTTGTAGTGTTGTTGTACTGATCTTGCAGTGTTGTTGTACTGATCTTGCAGTGTTGTTGTACTAATATTGCAGTGTTGTACTGATCTTGCAGGGTTGTGGCAGTGTTGTTGTACTAATCTTGCAGTGTTGTTGTACTAATCTTGCAGGGTTGTGGCAGAGTTCTTGTGCTGATCTTGTAGTGTTGTTGTACTGATCTTGCAGTGTTGTTGTACTGATCTTGCAGTGTTGTTGTGCTAATATTGCAGTGTTGTACTGATCTTGCAGGGTTGTGGCAGTGTTGTTGTTCTGATGTTGCAGTGTTGTTGTTGTTGTTGTTGTTGTACCAATATTGCAGTGTTGTTGTCCTGATCTTGCAGTGTTGTTGTACTGATCTTGCAGTGTTGTTGTAGTGATCTTGCAGTGTTGTTGTACTAATATTGCAGTGTTGTTGTACTGATCTTGCAGGGTTGTGGCAGTCTTGTTGTTCTGATGTTGCAGTGTTGTTGTTATACTAATATTGCAGTGTTGTTGTACTGATCTTGCAGTGTTGTACTGATCTTGCAGTGTTGTACTGATCTTGCAGTGTTGTTATACTGATCTTGCAGTGTTGTTGCACTGATGTTGCAGTGTTGTTGTACTGATCTTGTAGTGTTGTACTGATCTTGCAGTGTTGTTGTAGTGTTGTACTGATCTTGCAGGGTTGTGGCAGTGTTGTTGTACTAATCTTGCAGTGTTGTTTTACTGATCTTGCAGTGTTGTTGTACTGATCTTGTAGGGTTGTGGCAGTGTTCTTGTACTAATCTTGCAGTGTTGTTGTACTAATCTTGCAATGTTGTTGTACTGATCTTGCAGTGTTGTTGTACTGATCTTGCAGTGTTGTTGTACTGATCTTGCAGTGTTGTTGTACTGATGTTGCAGTGTTGTTGTACTGATGTTGCAGTGTTGTTGTACTGATCTTGCAGTGTTGTTGTACTGATCTTGCAGGGTTGTTGTACTGATGTTGCAGTGTTGTTGTACTGATGTTGCAGTGTTGTTGTACTGATCTTGCAGTGTTGTTGTACTGATCTTGCAGGGTTGTGGCAGTGTTCTTGTACTGATTTTGAAGTGTTTTGTAGTGCCGTTGTACTGATCTTGCAAGGTTGTGGCAGTGTTGTTATACTGATCTTCCCAGTGTTGTACTGATTTTGCTGTGTTGTAGTGTTATTGCAGTTGTTGTAGTGTTGTACTGATCTTGCAGTGCTGTTGTGGTGTTGTTGTACCGATCTTAGTGTTGTTTTTGTGTTATTGTACTGATCTTACAGTTTTGTTTAGTGTTGTTGCAGTGTCGTCATTCTGATCTTGCAGTGTTGTTGAACTGATCTTGCAGTCTTGTTGTACTGATCTTGCAGTGTTGTGACAGTGTTGTACTCATCTTGCACTGTTGTTGTAGTGCTGTTGTACTGATCTTGCAGTGTTGTAGTGCTGTTGTACTAATCTTGCAGGGTTGTGGCAGTGTTATTTTACTGAACTTGCAGTGTTGTTGTACTGATCTAGCAGTCTTGTTGTACTGATCTGACAGTGTTGTTGTACTGATGTTGCAGTGTTGTTGTACTGATCCTGCAGTGTTGTTATACTGATCTTGCAGGGTTGTGGCAGTGTTCTTGTACTAATCTTGCAGTGTTTTTGTACTGATCTTGCAGTGTTTTGTAGTGCTGTTGTACTGATCTTGCAAGGTTGTGGCAGTGTTGTTATACTGATCTTCCCAGTGTTGT
Organism: Nerophis lumbriciformis; assembly: GCF_033978685.3. Taxonomy (NCBI): domain Eukaryota; kingdom Metazoa; phylum Chordata; class Actinopteri; order Syngnathiformes; family Syngnathidae; genus Nerophis; species Nerophis lumbriciformis. The sequence continues at coordinate 52,818,060 of NC_084553.2, read as the reverse complement.
ACTGATTTTGCTGTGTTGTAGTGTTATTGCAGTTGTTGTAGTGTTGTACTGATCTTGCAGTGCTGTTGTGGTGTTGTTGTACCGATCTTAGTGTTGTTTTTGTGTTATTGTACTGATCTTACAGTTTTGTTTAGTGTTGTTGCAGTGTCGTCATTCTGATCTTGCAGTGTTGTTGAACTGATCTTGCAGTCTTGTTGTACTGATCTTGCAGTGTTGTGACAGTGTTGTACTCATCTTGCACTGTTGTTGTAGTGCTGTTGTACTGATCTTGCAGTGTTGTAGTGCTGTTGTACTAATCTTGCAGGGTTGTGGCAGTGTTATTTTACTGAACTTGCAGTGTTGTTGTACTGATCTAGCAGTCTTGTTGTACTGATCTGACAGTGTTGTTGTACTGATGTTGCAGTGTTGTTGTACTGATCCTGCAGTGTTGTTATACTGATCTTGCAGGGTTGTGGCAGTGTTCTTGTACTAATCTTGCAGTGTTTTTGTACTGATCTTGCAGTGTTTTGTAGTGCTGTTGTACTGATCTTGCAAGGTTGTGGCAGTGTTGTTATACTGATCTTCCCAGTGTTGTACTGATGTTGCTGTGTTATTGTAGTGTTATTGCAGTTGTTGTAGTGTTGTACTGATCTTACAGTGCTGTTGTGGTCTTGTTGTACCGATCTTAATGTTGTTTTTGTGTTATTGTACTGATCTTACAGTTTTGTTTAGTGTTGTTGCAGTGTTGTCATTCTGATCTTGCAGTGTTGTTGAACTGGTCTTGCAGTGTTGTGACAGTGTTGTACTCATCTTCCACTGTTGTTGTAGTGCTATTGTACTGATCTTGCGGGGTTGTGGCAGTGTTGTTGTACTGATCTTGCTGTATTATTGCAGTGTTGTTGCAGTGTTGTACTGATCTTGCAGTGTTGTGGTAGGATTGGTGCAGTGTTGTTGTACTGATCCTACAGTGTTTTAGTGTTGTTCTACTGATCCTACAGTGTTTTAGTGTTGTTCTACTGATCCTACAGTGTTTTAGTGTTGTTCTACTGATCTTACAGTGTTGTTTAGTGTTGTTGCAGTGTTGTCATTCTGATGTTGCAGTGGTGTTGTACTAATCTTATAGTTTTGTTGTACTGTTGTTAGTGTTGTTGCAGCATTGTCATTTTGATCTTGCTTCGTTGTTGTACTGATCATGCAGTGTGTTTGCAGTGTTGGCAAAAGGCAACTAATTGTCAAACAAAGTCCCGGCAAAACTGCAACAAAACGGCTAAAAGGACACACACATTCTTGCCAACCTTGAGACCTCCGATTTCGGGAGGTGGGGTGTGGGGGCGGGGGGCGTGGTTGGGGGCGTGGTTAAGAGGGGAGTATATTTACAGCTAGAATTCACCAAGTCAAGTATTTCGTATATATATATATATATATATATATATATATATATATATATATATATATATATATATATATATATATATATATATATATATAATAAAATAAAATAAAATAAATATATATATATATATATATAATAAAATAAATATATATATATAATAAAATAAATATATAATTATAGCTAGAATATATATATATATATATATATATATATATATATATATATATATATATATATATATATATATATAAAAAATACTTGAATTTCAGTGTTCATTTATTTACACATATACACACACAACACTCATCTACTCATTGTTGAGTTAAGGGTTGAATTGTTCATCCTTGTTCTATTCTCTGTCACTATTTTTCTAACCATGCTGAACACCCTCTCTGATGATGCATTGCTGTGTGGCACGCACAAAAGTGCTTTCATCAAAGGCACTAGATGGCAGTATTGTCCTTTTTAAGAGTGTCACAACATTGTTGTTTACGGCAGACGAACTGCTTTACGGTAGACGAAAACGTGACTGCTGTTGTTGTGTGTTGTCACTGGGAGGATGTTAATGACCCTGCCTAACAATAAACCCACATAAGAAACCAAGAACTCGCCCTCGATCATTCTACAGTTATAATGATTGGGCAGGCACGCTGTTTATATTGTGGGAAAGCGGACTCAGGTCCGCATGGAGCTGGAGGGGGCGTGGCCTCCAGCTCCGCCTGAATTTCGGGAGATTTT
>NC_084553.2:52803450-52810950 GCF_033978685.3 Nerophis lumbriciformis | reverse complement strand
GGTAGCTGTTATTTCTCAGGTTGAAAGTGACGTCAAGGAAGTTGACGGTATATGTATATATATATATATATATATATATATATATATATATATATATATAATCCGGTGTGCCTTTTGTATGAAAAAAGACCTGAATAGACCCACTCATCGACAGTGCGCCTTATAATCCGGTGCGCCCTATAGTCCAGAAAATACGGTATATATTTTTCTATATATATATATATTTCAATTGTATAACAATAACAATGATAATATAATACAAAAATACATACATATACATATTGTTTTGTTTTTAATACATACTTTTACTTAAAATATTATTTAATTAAAACATTTATATTGTTATAATAATGATGATAATAATATAATCCAAAAATATTAAAAAATACATATGATTTTTGTTTTTTAAACATATTTTCACCTAAAATATTTTTTGATATTAAAAATCAATGATTTAATATTATTATTAACATTATAAAGTGTTTTATTATACAAAATATAATGATGAAAAATAGCTAAATAACTCAATGTCGTCACCCGTGAACAGTATAAAAAGGGCACAAACCACTCAAAATCTGATATTTTCCCGAAAGGATTTGGTCCTAAATCCAATATGGACTTGAGGTGATATTTACACACACGTGCCACAGTGGAAATGCAATCGGGATTTATTGATCCAAACCCTGGCCAGGCCGGCTGAACTTGATCTCTTGATGGAAACATTGCTTTTAAGACAAATTGAGCGTTCAGCCTCGTGATCAGTCCGGGGTGTACCCTCGCCTCTCGCCATGCCGAATAGGCTTCGCCCTCTCCTGACCCCTCGTGGTCAGGAAAATGAGGGGAACGACTGAGGAGGGCGGGGGGGGGGGTTAGTACGGTGTGAGGAAGCTGACGTGTTAATCAGTGAATCAGCGTCCCTCCACTAATGTCTGCCTGTGTAAATAAGACCCTCATCTCCTGCCGTCGCATACGCTGGCTTTCCAGCCCATTAGGCCCAAGCTGGCTGGCTGAGACGGCCCACTGCTCGCCGGAGACTCATTTATGTGTCTATAGGCATCTGTGGCTGCTGATAGGGAGCCCTCTCCAAATTAATGGGACTGTGGGCGCTGCCAGCCCAGCTCTCTTGTGCCCCCCCCCGCCCCCCCAACATCTCCATACTCACAGATCACCAGCAGGTACGCTTGAATGGATGAGCGGGCACACCTACCTGTGTGTGTGTGTGTGTGTGTGTGTGTGTGTGTGTGTGTGTGTGCACATACAAACAGTGGGACAGATGCACACCCGCTCTGTGGTTTTATGCATGTGGGGTAAACTAACCTTTGCAGTAAAGACTTAGCAGCTTTATTAGTTTAGGAAATGGCTGTAATTAAGGATAATTCATAATGGCTGCTCCCCCCCGCTCTCAGTGGTATTACAAAGAGGGTCTGGCTAATTTAGCCTGCTTGCAGTTTGTGCACTAAGGCGGTTAAAATGGCCAATATGGGGAAATACAAATACTCATATATAAACTGAAGTACGCAAACGGTTGTACGATTCAATTATGGCTGAAAACTTAAAATCGTCCTGGGTCATGTTGAGGCGGCAGCAAATCTTGCAAGCATATCTCATTAAAGCTCAGTTCATGGAGAATTAAATGATGCTGTTTTTTTTTTTTTTTTTTGCAAACACTGATTCCAAATTAAGCCTTTGCCGAGTGCGAGGAGTATGTGTCAACGGCAAACTAGCTAGCGGAGGCATAACTTTGTTACCAAATGGCTCGCTGCTATCAGCACTTTACATGGAGCAGGTTTAGAAGCACAGAGAAAGAAAGGGCAAACACTTAAAGGCCTACTGAAATGCGATTTTCTTATTTAAACGGGGACAGCAGGTCCATTCTATGTGTCATACTTGATCATTTCGCGATATTGCCATATTTTTGCTGAAAGGATTTAGTAGAGAACATCGACGATAAAGTTCACAACTTTTGGTTGCTGATAAAAAAGTACCGGAAGTAGCAGACGAGTAGCGTGACGTCACAGGTTGTGGAGCTCCTCACATCTGCACATTGTTTACAATCATGGCCACCAGCAGCGAGAGCGATTCGGACCGAGAAAGCGACGATTTCCCCATTAATTTGAGCGAGGATGAAAGATTTGTGGATGACGAAAGTGAGAGTGAAGGACTAGAGGGCAGTGGGAGCGATTCAGATAGGGAAGATGCTGTGAGAGGTGGGTGGGACCTGATATTCAGCTGGGAATGACTAAAACAGTAAATAAACACAAGACATATTATTAGCCACAACACAACCAGGCTTATATTTAATATGCCACAAATGAATCCCGCATAACAAACACCTCCTCCCGTCCATATAACCCGCCAATACAACTCAAACACCTGCACAACACACTCAATCCCACAGCCCAAAGTACCGTTCACCTCCCCAAAGTTCATACAGCACATATATTTCCCCAAAGTCCCCAAAGTTACATACGTGACATGCACATAGCGTCACGCACGTACGGGCAAGCGATCAAATGTTTGGAAGCCGCAGCTGCATGCGTACTCACGGTACCGTGTCTGCGCATCCAACTCAAAGTCCTCCTGGTAAGAGTCTCTGTTGTCCCAGTTCTCCACAGGCCAAAGGTAAAGCTTGACTGTCATCTTTTCGGGAATGTAAACAATGAAACACCGGCTGTGTTATACGGCACAACAGTCAGGGGGTGCATTCTACGGCGGGGGTGCATTATCCGGCACAACACCTGCCGCAATACACCGCTTCCCACCTACAGCTTTCTTCTTTGCTGTCTCCATTGTTCATTGAACAAATTGCAAAAGATTCACCAACACAGATGTCCAGAATACTGTGGAATTTTGCGATGAAAACAGACGACTTAATAGCTGGCCACCATGCTGTCCCAAAATGTCCTCTACAATCCGTGACGTCACGCGCAGGCGTCATCATACCGAGACGTTTTCAGCAGGATATTTCGCGCAAAATTTAAAATTGCACTTTAGTAAGCTAACCCGGCCGTATTGGCATGTGTTGCAATGTTAAGATTTCCTCATTGATATATAAACTATCAGACTGCGTGGTCGGTAGTAGTGGGTTTCAGTAGGCCTTTTTCAAAGATGAAGGCAAGGAAAAACTTCCTCATGAGGAAAAAAACTCAAATAGTAACATGCGTTCTTAAAGAGGAACTGCATTTTTTTCAGAATTGTCCCTATCATTCACAATCGGGGTTTTTTCACAATTTACCATTTCTGTGGAATGATGGCAGCAAAGCAATGCTCTGTCCTTAAGAAGAAACCTCAAACAGAACGGTGACTCAAGTGTGGTGTGATAGACAGAAGGAAAAACTCCCACTTCAGGGGGGGAAAAAAGCATGGACAGAAGCTGAAATCACTGTGGGCCGACTGAGTCAAGGAAAGAATCCTTAAGGAATAACTTTCAGGCCGAGTCCGAACAGACTGTTTATCAGTCAATGCGGGGGCAACAAAACAAGGAAAAACTCCATCCTTTGGAAGAAACCTTGAACAGAACCTAGACACTATGTATATAGAGGCAAAGACAAGACAAGGAAAAACTCCCTCTTAATAAGGAAAGAAACAAACGCAACCTGAACTCAATGTGGGGTGACAGAGTCAAGGAATGACTCGGTGTTATGGAAGAAACCTCAAACAGGCAAGAGTCAATATGGGGCATGAAAAGTGAGAGGAAAATATCTCGTAGGAATAAAACTGATACACATTGTGAGGCGATAGAGGCTAGGAAAAGTTTGCTCTAATTAAAACACCTTGAACAGAACCTAGACTCAATGTTGGGCGACAGAGGCAAGGAAATCTTCCTCTTAAGGAATAAACTTCAAACTGAGGCAAGAGTCAAAGCAAAGAAAAACCCCTTCTGAGAAAACGCAAAACCGAAACTCAGTGAGGTGCGATAGAGGCAAGGAAAACCTTGCTCTGATGAAAACACCTTGAACATGATCCAGACTCAAGGCGGGACGACAGAGGCGAGGAGAAACACCTTGAACACAACTGACAATTTGTTTGGAGTGATGGCAGCAAGGAACGATTTAGAAGAAACCTCAAACAGAACCATGACTCAGTTTGGAGTGATAGAGGGAAGGAAACACTCCCTCATAGATAACTTCAACTCAATGTGGAACTCCTTGTTATAGAAGAAACCTCAAACAGGCAAGAGTCAATGTGGGGCAACGAAAGCAAGTGAAAAATCCCTTGTGGGAAAAAAACACACATTTTGAGGCGATAGAGGCTAGGAAAAGTTTGCTCTAATTAAACTACCTTGAACGTAACCTAGACTCAATGTTGGGCAACAGAGGCAAGGAAAAACTTCCTCTTAAGGAAGAAACTTCAAACTGAGGCAAGAGTCAAAGCAAAGAAAAACCCCTTCTGAGAAAACTCAAAACCGAAACTCAGTGAGGTGCGAAAGAGGCAAGGAAAACCTTGCTCTGATGTAAACACCTTGAACATGATCCAGACTCGAGGCGGGGCGACTGAGGCGAGGAAAAACACTGACAATTTGTGTGGAGTGATGGCAGCAAGGAAAAACTTAGAAGAAACTTCAAACAAAACCATCACTCAGTTTGGAGTGATAGAGGGAAGGAAAAACTCCCTCATAAGGAAAGGGGCATAATCTGAACTCAAGAAGAAACCTTAAACAGGCAGGAGTCAATGTGGTGCAACAAAAGCAAAGTAAAAAATCCCTCTGAGGAACAAAGCCGAGACACACTGTGGGGCGATAGAGGCAAGGAAAAACTCCCTCTCGAGAAAGAAACCAAGTATATTGTTGGCCTCGCAGAAAAGTATCCTCAGCCTCGGATCTAACCTGAACTATTGCTCTTGATCTGACAGTGCTAACCAGCAGTTTGCTAAGATGTGAGCATACAACATACTTGCCAACCTTGAGACCTCCGATTTCGGGAGGTGGGGGGCGTGGTTAAGAGGGGAGGAGTATATTCACAGCTAGAATTCACCAAGTCAAGTATTTCATATATATATATATATATATATATATGTAAGATATACTTGACTTTCAGTGAATTCTAGCTATATATATATATATATATATATATATATATATATATATATATATATATGTGTATGTATGTGTGGGGGAAAAAAATCACAAGACTATTTCATCTCTACAGGCCTGTTTCATGAGGGGGGGTACCCTCAATCGTCAGGAGATTTTAATGGGAGCATTCGCATACCATGGTTTATATAGGGCACAGAGTGGGTGGGTACAGGCTGGCCTAGGGGCGTGGTGATTGGTTCATGTGTTACCTAGGAGGTGTTTCCGTCTATGGCGGCATGTTGTTACAATTTCGCTGCGCTTGTTGAGGGATGACAGGTCTGGACGGTAGATAATAAACAGTTTCTCTTTCAAGCATAGGTTGCATCTTTTATTACCACTATTGTAAGGTGTGCTGGATGCAAGAATTTGCCATGTTATTGAATATTCAACATTATTGTCTTTGAGGTCCCAAATGTGTTTGCTGAGTTCTGTGGTATTTCGCAGGTTTTTGTTCCTGAAAGAAGCCTTGTGGTTGTTCCATCTGGTTTTGAATTCACCCTCGGTTAATCCTACATATGTGTCGGATGTGTTAATGTCCTTGCGTATTACCTTAGATTGGTAGACAACTGATGTTTGTAAGCATCCCCCGTTGAGGGGGCAATCAGGTTTCTTTCGACAGTTACATGCTTTGTTGGTTTTGGAGTCGTTCTGACTGGGGGTCGACGGCTCATTTGCAATTGTTTTGTTGTGGTTTGAGATGATTTGTCGTATATTGTTCATGCAGCTGTAGCTCAATTTGATGTTGTTCTTGTTGAATACTTTTCTTAGGTTGTTGTCTTACAATAGTGGTAATAAAAGATGCAACCTATGCTTGAAAGAGAAACTGTTTATTATCTACCGTCCAGACCTGTCATCCCTCAACAAGCGCAGCGAAATTGTAACAACATGCCGCCATAGACGGAAACACCTCCTAGGTAACACATGAACCAATCACCACGCCCCTAGGCCAGCCTGTACCCACCCACTCTGTGCCCTATATAAACCATGGTATGCGAATGCTCCCATTAAAATCTCCTGACGATTGAGGGTACCCCCCTCATGAAACAGGCCTGTAGAGATGAAATAGTCTTGTGATTTTTTTCCCCACACATACATATATTGCGCTCTACTACGGTATCGAGCACTATTTTTTGGATAACCTTATTAAGACATATATATATATATATATATAAATATATATATATATATATATATATATATATATATATATATATATATGAGAAATACTTGAATTTCAGTGTTCATTTATTTACACATATACACACACATAACACTCATCTACTCATTGTTGAGTTAAGGATTGGATTGTCCATCCTTGTTCTATTCTCTGTCACTATTTTTCTAACCATGCTGAACACCCTCTCTGATGATGCATTCTGCTTCGTCTCCTTGTTGTGTGCGCAGTTGTGCACTGCACTCTCTAAAAGCTGTAGATGTTATTGTCACATATGCACGTACAGTAGATGGCAGTATCGTCCTGTTTAAGAGTGTCACAACATTGCTGTTTACGGCAGACGAACTGCTTTACGGTAGACGAAAACGTGACTGCCGTTTTGGTGTGTTGTTACCGCGCTGGGAGGACGTTAATGAAACTGCCTAACAATAAACATAAGAAACCGAGAACTCACCCTCCATGATTCTACAGTTATAACGTGATTGGGCAGGCACGCTGTTTATATTGTGGGAAAGCGGACGTGAAAACAGGCTGTCGACACGTCACTCGGGTCCGCCTGAATTTCGGGAGATTTTCGGGAGAAAATTTGTCCCTTTGAAGCCCGGGAAGGTTTACTGCACCGCCCTTGACAAGAGACACCCAGTGCAGTGTGCTGCAAGATGCACACGCGACATACACAAGCTATCTGGCAGGCTGGCGAAACCGGAGAAAAGCATTTGTGAGTGATAGCCCCCGTGGAAAGATAATGCTTCTCATGCGGCGGCGAGCGAGGCGCTGATGGAAGGAGATGACTTTTTGAATGGCTAAGTGGGTGAACGTCGGATAGCAGGCGGCCGCGCTCCCATTTGCCTCGCCCCGCCATCGAACCCCTCCCCTCGACGTCGACGGGGATTGTTTATTGAAAAAGAAAAAAAGAAGAGGGCCGGTCGCCGATAAAAGATGCACGGCTAATGCCGTGATGCGTGTCAGTCACGCCGTACAATCGCGACACTTATCGCGATATAATATGTTTATTCTGGTCAATTAAAGTGGCGAGGGAAGGCCAGGGCATCACGGTGTCACATTCAGAGACGGGACAGGGGGGGGCGGCTGGCAGCCATCAAAAGAAAATGGAACTAATGTAATTGTGCAGCGTCTCACACAGGCCTCCATAGCTGCATGCACCACCGCCTTGTCAGCTGATGTATTGTGTGAGGGAGGAGCACGGCTTGATACTGTGTACCAAAGTCAGACATCTTTGGAACCACAACAC